>NW_028274813.1:130113911-130272840 GCF_037043125.1 Eumetopias jubatus
AGTTTCAGAGACAAAGAGAAAATCCTGAAAGCAGCTCGGGAGAAGAGATATGTAACCTACAATGGTAGAAACATTAGACTGGCAACAGACCTATCCACAGAGACCTGGCATGCCAGAAAGGGCTGGCATGATATCTTCAGAGCACTAAACGAGAAAAATATGCAGCCAAGAATACTATATCCAGCTAGGCTCTCATTGAAAACTGAGGGAGAGATAAAAAGCTTCCAGGACAAACAAAAACTAAAGGAATTTGCAAACACGAAACCAGCCCTCCAAGAAATATTGAAAGGGGTCCTCCAAGCAAAGAGAGAGTCTAAAAGCAGCACAGATCAGAAAGGAACAGAGACAATATACAGTAACAGTCACCTTACAGGCAATACAATGGCACTAAATTCATACCTTTCAATAGTTACCCTGAATGTAAATGGGCTAAATGCCCCAATCAAAAGAGACAGGCTATCAGATTGGATTAAAAAACAAGACCCATCATTATGCTATCTGCAAGAGACTCATTTTAGACCCAAAGACACCCCCAGATTGAAAGTGAGGGAGTGGAAAACCATTTACCATGCTAATGGACACCAAAAGAAAGCTGGGGTGGCAATCCTTATATCAGACAAATTAGATTTTAAAACAAAGACTGTAATAAGAGATGAGGAAGGACACTATATCCTACTTAAAGGATCTATCCAACAAGAAGATCTAACAATTGTAAATATCTATGCCCCGAACATGGGAGCAGCCAATTATATAAGGCAATTAATAACAAAAGCAAAGAAACACATTGACAACAATACAGTAATAGTGGGGGACTTTAACACCCCCCTGACTGAAATGGACAGATCATCTAAGCAAAAGATCAACAAAGGAAATAAAGACTTTAAATGACACACTGGACCAAATGGACTTCACAGACATATTCAGAACATTCCATCCCAAAGCAACGGAATACACATTCTTCTCTAGTGCCCATGGAACATTCTCCAGAATCGATCACATCCTAGGTCACAAATCAGGTCTCAACCGGTACCAAAAGATTGGGATTATTCCCTGCATATTTTCAACCACACTGCTTTGAAACTAGAACTCAATCACAAGAGGAAAGTCGGAAAGAACTCCAATACATGGAGGCTAAAGAGCATCCTACTAAAGAATGAATGGGTCAACCAGGAAATTAAAGAATTAAAAACATTCATGGAAACCAATGAAAATGAAAACAGAACTGTTCAAAATCTTTGGGATACAGCAAAGGCAGTCCTGAGAGGAAAGTACATAGCAATACAAGCCTTTCTCAAGAAACAAGAAAGGTCTCAAATACACAACGTAACCCTACACTTAAAGGAGCTGGAGAAAGAACAGCAAATAAAGCCCAAACCCAGCCGGAGAAGAGAAATAATAAAGATCAGAGCAGAAATCAATGAACTAGAAACCAAAAGAACAGTAGAACAGATCAACGAAACTAGGAGCTGGTTCTTTGAAAGAATTAACAAGATTGATAAACCCCTGGCCAGACATATCAAAAAGAAAAGAGAAATGACCCAAATCAACAAAATCATGAATGAAAGAGGAGAGATCACAACCAACACCAAAGAAAGACAAACAAGTATAAGAACATATTATGAGCAACTCTATGCCAGCAAATTAGATAACCTGGAAGAAATGGGTGCATTCCTAGAGATGTATCAACTACCAAAATTGAACCAGGAAGAAATAGAAAACCTGAACAGACCTATAACCACTAAGGAAATTGAAGCAGTCATCAAAAATCTCCCAACAAACAAAAGCCCAGGGCCAGATGGCTTCCCAGGTGAATTCTACCAGCCATTTAAAGAAGAATTAATACCTAGTCTCCCGAAACTCTTCCAAAAAATAGAAATGGAAGGAAAATTTCCAAACTCATTTTATGAGGCCACCATTACCTTGATCCCAAAACGAGATGAAGACCCCATCAAAAAGGAGAACTACAGACCAATATCTCTGATGAACATGGATGCAAAAATTCTCACCAAAATACTAGCCAATACGGTCCAACATTACATTAAAAGGATTATTCACCATGACCAAGTGGGAGTTATCCCTGGGCTGCAAGGCTGGTTCAACATCCGCAAATCAATCAACGTGATACAATACATTAACAAAAGAAAGAACAAGAATCATATGATCCTCTCAATAGATGCAGAATAAGCATTTGACAAAGTACAGCATCCTTTCTTAATCAAAACTCTTCAGAGTATAGGGATAGAGGGTACGTACCTCAATATCATAAAAGCCATCTATGAAAAACCTACAGCCAATATCATTCTCAATGGGGAAAAGCTGAGAGCTCTTCCCCTAAGGTCAGGAACGCGGCAGGGATGTCCACTATCACCACTGCTACTCAACATAGTATTAGAAGTCCTAGCCACAGCCATCAGACAACAGAAAGAAATCAAAGGCATCCAAATCAGCAAAGAGGAAGTCAAACTCTCACTCTTTGCAGATGATATGATACTGTATGTGGAAAACCCAAAAGACTCCATCCCAAAACTGCTAGAACTCATACAGGAATTCAGTCAAGTAGCAGGATATAAAATCATTGCACAGAAATCAGTGGCATTCCTATACACCAACAAGAAGAAGGAAGAGAGACGAATCAAGGAGTCGATCCCATTTACAATTGCACCCCAAACCATAAGATACCTAGGAATAAATTTAACCAAAGAGGCAAAGGCTCTGTACTCACAAAACTATAAAATACTCATGAAAGAACTTGAAGAAGACACAAAGAAATGGAAAAACGTTCCATGCTCATGGACTGGAAGAACAAACATTGTGAAGATATCAATGCTACCTAGAGCATTCTACACATTCAATGCAATCCCCATCAAAATACCATCCACCTTTTTCAAAGAAATGGAACACATAATCCTAAAATTTGTATGGAACCAGAAGAGACCCTGAATAGCCAGAGGAATGTTGAAAAAGAAAAGCAAAGCTGGCGGCATCACAATTCCGGACTTCCAGCTCTATTACCAAGCTGTCATCATCAAGACAGTATGGTACTGGCACAAAAACAGACACATAGATCAATGGAACAGAATCGAGAGCCCAGAAATGGACCCTCAACTCTATGGTCAACTCATCTTTGACAAAGCAGGAAAGAATGTCCAATGGAAAAAAGACAGTCTCTTCAACAAATGGTGTTGGGAAAATTGGACAGCCACATGCAGAAGAATGAAACTGGACCATTTCCTTACACCACACACAAAAATAGACTCCAAATGGTTGAAAGACCTAAACGTGAGACAGGATTCCATCAAAATCGTAAAGGAGAAGACAGGTAGCAACCTCTTCGACCTCAGCCGTAGTAACTTCTTCCTAGAAACACTGCCAAAAGCAAGGGAAGCAAGGGCAGAAATGAACTATTGGGATTTCAACAAGATAAAAAGCTTTTGCACAGCAAAAGAAACAGTCCACAAAACCAAAAGACAACTGACAGAATGGGAGAAAATATTTGCAAATGACATATCAGATAAAGGGCTAGTATCCAAAATCTATAAAGAACTTATCAAACTCAACACCCAAAGAACAAATGATCCAATCAAGAAATGGGCAGAAGCCATGAACAGACATTTTTCCAAAGAAGACATCCAAATGGCCAACAGACACATGAAAAAATGCTCAACATCGCTTGGCATCAGGGAAATCCAAATCAAAACCTCAATGAGATACCACTTCACACCAGTCAGAATGGCTAAAATTAACAAGTTAGGAAACGACAGATGTTGGCGGGGATGTGGAGAAAGGGGAACCCTCCTACACTGTTGATGGGAATGCAAGCTGGTGCAGCCCCTCTGGAAAACAGTATGGAGGTTCCTCAAACAGTTGAAAATAGAGCTACCATACGATCCAGCAATTGCACTACCTGGTATTTACCGCAAAGATACAAATGTAGGGATCCGAAGGGGTACGTGCACCCCAATGTTTATAGCAGCAATGTCCACAATAGCCAAACTATGGAAAGAACCAAGATGTCCATTGACAGATGAATGGATAAAGAAGAGTGGTATATATACACAATGGAATATTATGCAGCCATCAAAAGGAAGGAGATCTTGCCATTTGCATCGACGTGGATGGAACTGGAGGGTGTTATGCTGAGTGAAATAAGTCGATCAGAGAAAGACATGTATCATATGACCTCACTGATATGAGGAATTCTCAATCTCAGGAAACAAACTGAGGGTTGCTGGTGTGGTGGGGGGCGGGAGGGATTGGGTGGCTGGGTGATAGACATTGGGGAGGGTATGTGCTATGGTGAGCACTGTGAATTGTGCAAGACTGTTGAATCACAGATCTGTACTTCTGAAACAAATAATGCAAGAAATGTTAAGAGAAAAGAAAAAGAAGAAGATAGCAGGAGGGGAAGAATGAAGGGGAGTAAGTCGGAGGGGTAGACGAACCATGAGAGATGATGGACTCCGAAAAACAAACTAAGGGTTCTAGAGGGGATGGGTGTGGGGGGATGGGTCAGCCTGGTGATGGGTATTAAGGAGGGCACGTTCTGCGTGGAGCACTGGGTGTTATGCACAAACAATGAATCATGGAACACTACATCAAGAACTAATGATGTATGGTGACTAACATAACAATAAAAAAATTAAAAATAAAATAAAAATAAAAAATAAAGAAGAGTTAATACTTATTCTTTGCAAACTAATCCAAAGAATAGAAGAGGGTGGAAAACTTCCAAACTCGTTCTATGAGGCCAGCATTACCCTGATACCAATACCAGAAAAGACACTACAAAAAGAGAGAGAGAGAAAGAGAGAGAGAGAACTATAGGCCAATATCTCTGATGAACATAGACGCAGAAATCCTCAACAAAATATTAGCAAACCAGATCAAACAATATACTTTAAAAAACATAATCAAGTGGGATTTGAAACAAATATATGCACCCCTATGTTTATTGCAGCAGTTTTTACAATAGCCAAAATATGGAAGCAACCCAAATGTCATAGATACATGAATGGATGAAGATGATGTTGTGTATATATACAATGGAATATCACTGAGCCGTAGAAAAGAATGAGATCTTGCCATTTGCTACAACATGGATGGATCTAGAGGGTATAATGCTAAGTCAAATAAGTCAGTCAGAGAAAGACAAATAACATATGATTTCACTCATATGTGGAGTTTAAGAAACAAAACAAAGGATCAAATTAAAAAAAAAAGAGAGAGACAGACAAAAAAACAGACTCTTAGCTATAGAGTACAAATGGCTGTTTCCCAGAGGGGAGGTGCGTGGGAGGATGCGTGAAATAGGTGAGGGGAATTAAGAGGCCATGTATCATGATGAGCACTGAATGATGCATGGAATTGTTGAATCACTATATTGTACACCTGAAACTAATATAACACGTACATTAATTATACTGGAATTAAACAAAACATAGAAAATGAAAATGAAAAAATATACAAAATACATCTCAATGTAGAGTCCTCAGGTTCTTCCCAGGAATAGAATAAAACTGCCAGTTGGAATGTACCCATTCATTCAACTATTTCCAGTGTCTACAATGAAATGTGCTGCGTTTACCTGATAATTAATGTATAAAAGTTCATTTTATGGAATTTTTTTAAGTGTTGAAAATTATTTTGAGTATTTAAAAATTATTCATCATCACACTTTCATAATTATGTCGACTTTGTATTTTTTTCTATCCAGTTTTCTTGGAAAACAATTCAGGATCATTAAATACATACATACAATTCTGTGTCCTGTCTCTTTTCATAACATTTCTTCACCACTGTTTCCAATATTATTAAATAATATTCTTTTAAAATATGAATTTTAATGTCAGTATTACATTTCATTATTTGAACCCATCACAATATTTGTGATCATTCTTCATTTTTTGAGCAGTTACTTCCTCCCCATTTTTACTAATAAATAAAAATTGTAATGAATATTTTCGAGCACAGTTCTTTGGGATTTTTTACTTATTCTAATTGAAAGGAGAAATAGTGGATCAAAAATTACAAACTTTTGGAACACCTGGGTGGCTCAGTTGGTTAAGCATCTAACTCTTGATTTTGGCTCAGGTCATGATCTCAGGGTTGTGAGACTGAGCCCTGTGTCTTAGCGTGGAGCCTGCTCAAGATTCTCTCTCTCCTTCTCCCTCTGCCCCTCCCTGCTCACATGCTCTCTCTCTAAAAAAAAAAATTACAAATTTTTTGAGTGCCTGGATGGCTCAGATTGTTGAGCATCTGACTCTTGATTTCAGCTCAGGTCATGATCTCAGAGTCATGGGATTCAGCCCCACCTCTGGCTCCATGCTCAGTACAGAGTCTGCTGAAGATTCTCTCTCCTTCCTCTTGCCTCCTCCCTGCCCCTCCACTGTGCTCTCATTCTCTAAATAAATAAATAAATAAATAAATAAATAAATAAATAAAATCTTTTTAAAAATTGCCAACTTTTTTGAGACTCTTAATATATATTTCTAAATTACCTCCTAGAAAACCTGTACCAATTTATACTCTCACTAGCAGTATTTGGTACATATCTGTCATAACACCATTACAAAAATTAAACATTTCTTAATTTCTACTAGTTTATTATGAACATGACATATCATCGCTTTTTAATTTACATTTCTTTGATAATCACCTAGTTGAACTTTTGATTTATATTTACTATTCGTATTTCCACATTTGTGAATTAGGCATGAGTTTACTTATATTAATTTTTGTATCATTTATTTTAATACATGACTTTCATATAAGTTTTCCAATGTGTATTTGCCTTTTAGTCTTAAGAAGTTAATCGATGTGTGAAGTTTTCCCTCATAGATTCTCAGGTCCATCAATCATTTTGTTTGTCCCCTTCTTTGGAGTTATGATTGGAGAGACTTACCTCAGATCCCCATCCCCCTCTATTTTCTTCTACTCCTGATACGGTTTCACTGTTTTACATTTTGCTATTTAGTCTGTCAGAGTCACATTTTAGTTGGGGCTGTGAGGAAGGACAGTATCTTGATTTGTTTCCAAGAGTACATCAGTTGCCCCAAAAGATACTATGAAATAATCTTCCCTCTTTTCTCAATTACTTGTGATAGCAGGTTTACTCTGTGTTCTGGTAATATTCACAAATCTATGCATTGAAAGAGCTGTTCACGTACTCTAAATTCAATGTCATTTTCCTTTTATGCCTCTGTGTTCCTATATTAGTTATTTTACTAGGGTAACTTTGCAAGATATTTTTATATCTTATATAAAGGCAAATCTATTTTCCTTGCCCTTTGCAGGATTTTTTTTTATTAACAATTCTCCAGTTATCTATTCTTCCAGATGTATTTTAAAGACACATTATCAAACTTTTTTCCTCTCACCCTTACCCTTACATAAATAACATCATGACTTTCATGATATTGAACCTAAAATTAATCTTGGAAAACAAACATCTGTGTGCCACTCCTTTCTAGCAATAAACTGTATTATTTCTCCAGATCTCCTCCATCTCTTGACGCTGTATTATTTCTCCAGATCTCCTCCCTCTCTTGGTAAAGTTATATTGTGTCTTTATTGTTGCACTGTCCATGCTGAAGTTGTACCTGGGTATCATTTTGTTATCTTTGCTATTAGGAAAGAAATTGTTTTTCCAGTATACATAATTTTTAGTTGGTTCTCTTAGTTTTACTAAGAGGGCAAATAAGTAATTTGTGACAATTGATAAATTATCATCAACCTTTACCATACTTGTAACTTCTCTGTTCATGGTATATTGCATTGGCTGGATCCTCCAGAATCAAGTTAATTCATAGTATAGCACTGAGACTAGACCTCCTTGTCAAGAAAGAAATGAGTCCCAAAGCATGTAAATGGATAAGAAGAGGATTAATGGTTAGATAAACTCTGTATTATATAGCTTCCTGGAAATTCACATGCATTTTAGCATACAAAATCTTCTGAGAATCTCTGCAAATAAGAACTCTGGTGGTGGTGGTGAGTTTTGACCTGTTATTTATGATGTGTTAAATCGTATCCCCAAACCCAGTTTTCCATTAAGTCCTTCCTTTATTTTTTAGTGCATATTGACATCCCAAATACTTTGTTCTTTATCATGTTAAAATATTTAACCGTTTCTAGTTTAAAATATGCTTAAAAAATAAGAATGGACAGGAATTTGTTCAGATGTTTATTATCACTTGACAAATTAATTTATTGTTAGTGATAAGTACCTTAAATATTTAAATTAATGGAATAAATTATGCTTATCCATGAGTAATTTTTTATTATTTTGTTGAACTTGATATACTAATATTTTATTTAATATTTTTGTACTTCAATTCATGAGTAAAATTAATCTTTATATTTCATTAGTGGGGCTTTGTAAGTTATTGGTAACAGAGTTTTGCAAATTTTATAAGTGAACCAGGAAATTTTCCCTCTTTTTTTTTTTTTTTTTTTTTTAGAGAGAGAGAAGAAGGGAGGGGTAGAAGGAGAGGGAGAGAGAGAATATTAAGCAGGCTCCACGTCCAGCTCAGAGCCCAAGTCCGGGCTCTATCCCACAACTGACATCATGACCTGAGCTGAAATCAAGAGTCTCATGCTTGACTGACGAAGCCACCCAGGCGCCCCTCTATCTCTTTCACACAGTGGAATAGTTTATGTGAATCAAAATTTGCAAGTATGTATATGAGTAGCATGCAGGAGCTCACACAGGAAAGAATCTTCTCAGTTGGAATTTTCATGTGTTCCGTCTATGAAATGGGTCTCGAATATTTTCCTTTGTCTAGTGCAGTGCTCTCCCTGCTCAATCTGGAAGGCATTTTGAGAGACATTCTCTTTTAAATTTCAACTGACTAGCAAATATTTACCTGGTATTTTTCTGCTGGTCTGTAGGCTGGGACTCACCAAATACAATTGCTTAGCCCTCATACTGGAACAAGGACATTTATTCCCGAGTACCTTTTGAATGCAATCAGTTGTTATTTTTCTGCAAAAGATATGTACAAAAAATATGGCTACACCTGAAAGGGACTGTACAAGACCTGTTCTTCCAGCATCACCTCTCTTACCTTACTTACATCCATAGATGTCATTCCTACCATCTTCCTGCTCTAACTGTCCACATATCCGGTAACTTGGGTCTCTAAGTGGATGTCAAAACAGAAGCACAAGGAAGGAGAGAAGGAAAGAAAGCTTGGATTGGCTGCCTCAGAGTATAGCTTCTCACTTGGGGCTTATTTCCAGTCCCTTCTGAAAACCCAGTCGATGTCAACAAGATAGGCTCTAGACAACTAGAAACTAATGAGCAGGGCAGAGAAATTCTTCTTCGGTGCACACAGGAGGATTGTCAAAACATAATGAGCCAGTTTATGCCATAGAAGCTTGGAGAAGTCCTGGGTTTAATGTACTGGGTGCCTCTGAAGGAAGGTATATGGGATTGGTCCAACACAGGAGAACTGAGGAAAGCATATGTAATGAGCAGTGACTTTCCTGTAGCAGCCCCTGGAGTCAGATGGTTACTTCTCCTCTGATCTGTATAAGGTGCAGTGTTAACTCTCTGAGAGTTGTGATCACGGAAGCCCCAGACCCAGGAGCATCCGGCATCTGTCATGGGAGCAGGGTGTAGAGCTGAGGAGGGGGTTGTGAAGGGCTCTAGAATAGGAAAGGGGGGATTAATAATAAAAGTTTGCCTGCTAAATCCAGCTCCCTCCCCTCGGCTCTGCTCCCAGGATCCCAGTGGACCAGCATATATGCCAATCAAGATGATATAGGCCTTATCCTTTCTGGAGAAACTTATTGGGTAAAGAAAAAGACATACTGATGCTCACATACAGGATCTCCTAATATAAATAGTGAAAAGGAAATATACAATGAAATCATATAGGACATATTTTAGAAACGAAGCATATGATCATCCAGATTGAAAGGCCCTGTTGAGCATCCAGTGCATTCAGTTCAGGACCTTTAAAGTAGGTCTTCATAAAATTCCAAAGCAATGATGATTTCCTCTTAATCTTGAATGTGGAGAGGGTGAAGTCACATATAAAGGATGAGAATCAGAATGTTTACCAATTTCTCAAAAACAACAATGTAATCTTGAAAACAATAGAGTAATGCCTTCAAACCCTGGGAGAAATGTTTCCCAAATTTTATCTTGTCGAAATATTAATAAATATAAGGATAGAAAAGAACATATTCAGATATATAAGATCTCAAAAACTTACCATCCATGTGGCACTTCTTAGAAACATGCTGATGGATGTATTCCATGGAAGTAAAGGAGTAAATCGAGAAAGATGTAGGACAGAGGAAATAGTGGCTGTATCACAGACAAGATATTTAAAGAAATTTTCTAGGGGCACCTGGGTGGCTCAGTCAATTAAGTGTCTGCCTTCCACTCTGGTCATATTCTCAGGGTCCTAGGCTTTAGCCCCGTGTCGGGCTCCCTGCTCAGTGGGGAGCCTGCTTCTCCCTCTCCTTCTGCCCCTCCCAATTTTCATGCTCTCTCTCTCTCTAATAAATAAATAATATTGAAAGAGAGGAAGGAAGGAAGGAAGAGAGAGAGAGAGGAAAGAAGGAAGGAAGGAAGGAAAGAAAGAACCTTTCTAGATCAGCCCTGTGCAGTAAGTAGAACTTTCTAAGATAGTGGAAATGTTCCATATCTACACATTTCAGTAGCCTCTGGCCATAAGTGAGAACTTGAAATATGGTTAGTGTCACTGAGTTTTAATTTCGTTTTAAGCAATTTAAATTTAAATAGCCACATGTGGCTAAAGGCTATCATTTTGGAAGAATGCTCTACATGATGGTGAAGAAAACTGTCAAGCTGGTGAAGGAGGGAAGTTTCATGAATGAGAGATTATGCCCTAGAGTACATCATGTTTCCAAAGATGGCCACAAAATATCTCCCACTTGCTTATTTGCAATATGGCTTTGCTGTGACTCTGTCAAGAGGTGGGATCTATTTGTATTCCTCTTGGATCTTGGCAGGCCTTATGTCTTCTTTGACCAATGACCTTAGGACTTCTAGGTTCAGACACTAAGAAGTTCTGGTACCTTTTGCTTTTGAACAGTGAAGAAAGCTAAATACCACATGAAGAATCCAACTATCTTGAGGACATCATTCTATCAGAAAGCCCCAGCTAACCACATGGAGATCCCTAACAAATCCCCAATTTTCTCCATGTCCTATTCAGAATTGCTCAGCTGAGCAACCCATGGAACCATGAAAGATGACAAAATAGTAGTTGTGAGCCCTTAGTTTTAGTATTATTTGTTATACAGTGATAGATAACCAAACAGCAGCAAGTCTAAGTGCTCATATTGGAGGGCAAGAGAGAGTTCTGGGAGTAGCATATACATGAGGGTACTCATAGATTACCTGGTGTGTCTGACTTCCTGGGGAGTCCGTTGGAGTATTTGGGAGAAGAATTACTAAATAAACATATACCAAATTAAGCAAATCAACTTTTTTTTTTAATTCCAGGAAAGCCAAAATTTTGTACAAGAAAGGAAAATATAATCATAAATATAATCATTTAGTTTGTGGAGATTAGCTATATTACTATATAATCGTAGTAATGTCCATACAGAATTCGTTTTTTGGGAGAATGGGAATGATGAAAGAAGGGAAAAAAATGGGGAAATTTATGGGGAGGGAGGATATAAGAATACTTAAATACTCATCTTCTTTAGTGGAAGACAATAAATGATCTCTGAAAATGGAAACATCAAATGTGTTGGTTATGTACCAGTAGAAAAGTCTACAGTTATATGCGGTTGCTCCTGGGGAACATAAATTTGGGGTCTATTTGGATGAAATGAACACTACATTTTTTTCATAGAGAATTAACGGATATTTTGAAAGCTGAATGTGTATTCTTAAATAAGGAGGGCACGTGTCGGGATGAGCACTGGGTGTTGTATGCAACTAATGAATTGTTGAACACTACAACAAAAACTTATGAGGTACTATATGCTGGCTAACTGAACATAATAAGAAAAAGAATATCAAATGGATCAAGACAATTTACAGTTGTTGGAAAATAGCTAATGGCCATCCTGGTTAGACCACCTTGTCACATCAACCTGGCAGATTTTAGAGAAAATCTTCCTATCACATGAGAACTATAGTCAGTATTCTCAGCTTCAGTTCTGCACCTCTACTTAACGTGCTGGTGCAAATTTTAATAGGGAAAGAAAAGGGCAAGTCCATGGCCATTAGCTGGCAACAATCACCACCCTGAACTCCCAATTTTTCCTTTCATACAATCCCCTCTGATCCAGATCACCTTCAAATGCCATATGTTGAATTGAGCTATGCTAATTTATAGCATTTCAAACACAAGTCCGGCTAGGGCCACAACATCATGAGCCTCTTGGAAAGAGGTTGAAAGAGAATGGATGGAGTGGCGTATGAGGTCTCAGGGATTGCCTGGCAGATCTAAATTAAAATTTCTAGAGATAGGATCACTTTGATGTATACCAAGCAGCCCTGATCCTGGGGATCCAGAAGGATTTTTGAGGAGGGTGAAGAACTAGAACAGACTCCTCCAGGCCATGTGGGTTAAACAGCAGTCGATGCCATGGTAGCAAAGGAATGTCTTCATCAGAGCAGAATACAAACAGAGGGTGGTGATTCAGGGCATTAACAAAGAATAGGGAGAAGGGAGACAGTGTCTTTTGTACCAGAGAAATGATGAAGCTAGGGTGCTTTATAACGCCTCTCATCAAGAAAACCCTCGGTTCAGAGCTGTTCACTAGTATGAGCAAGAAAACTAAAATTCTGATCTGGGATTGAAGAGGAACCCAACTGCTGCACTGTGGAAAGGATGGAGTGGAAAGACCCACGAGGCAGTGTCCAAGGAATGGATGGAAGAAAACATGGCCCGGGAGAACTGGGAGTCAGGCTAGACTGTGAGTGACAGACATGTGTGCAATGACCACATCATCTTCCTCACTGTTCCTGGAATGCACGTGCATGTTATTCCCAGGCCTTTCTCCTGAAATCCACAAGCTGGGGGGAGTCCCTCACCCCCCCACCTCCTCCAGGTCCCTGCTCAAATGTGTTCTTCTCCAATAGACCTTCCATGATATCACTTTGTAGGTGCCATTTCTTGTACTTAGAAGACTTTTCTTTCACCGGTTTGACTCCCACAGTCCTCCAGATCCTTCCAGAAATTCCTCTTATTTCTTTGACACCCCTCTAAAACTGAGTAAGATGCCCCTCCTGTATACCCTAATGGTGCTCAGTGCTTGTGCCTCTGATAGGAAGCATTTCTTTCTCCCAAGAAATGTTAGGTGCTTGAAGAGAAACTACAATGTTTTATTCTTAGGACCCAGCACATAGAAATCTCTCAGAAATATTTGTTAAACAAAGGCAGTGAACTATGCACACATATTTATTCTTGGACAACGTATGCCCTTTTATTTATGGATTCCCACATTCCCAAGTCATTAGGTGTATATCCATGTGGTTCCCAAATGTCACCACCCTATTCCTATCCTGGGAAGCTGAGTCCACAAATCTGATGCCATATGAGATATTCTTAGATCTCCCATAATTTTAAAATAGACAATAAACCAAGGCAACAGTCCTCATTTCCTTAAATTAAACCTTCTTACAAGCCTCTATTCTGCCCTTACTTGTAACCTCAAACACCTTAAAAGAGTGACCCACAGAGACTCCCTGCATTTCCTCACAATTCTTGCCTGCTTGCTTCTCCCTGGGGGCCTCTGGAAACTTCCTTTCTTGAAGCTCTTCAGGGAGAATAATATTCTCCGAATTACATGGCCCTTTTTCTTAGTCATTTCCCCACACTAGCCTTGATTATTTCATAGGAGGTAAAGAAAAATCCTGAGACCCTTCCCCAAATCTAGAGAGCTGGTGGATTCTAGAGCTGACCCCCTTACTGCGTCGTGCCCCCTCAGCGCTCGGCAAAATCACACCCACCACACGCTGTGTATTGTGAAGCTGGCATAGATATTCTGAAACTAGGCAGACCTTTTGCAGTGTTTAGTTTTTGGCAGAATTTATGTTTTTGGCTGGCCGCCACTGTGAAATGTGTTTAGTTTTAACTGACAGGCCTGTTCAACACCACAGGTCATAGGTAAACCTGCCTAATCGTGACTGGGTGAAGCCAAATCAAAAGGTGGGCTCCCATTCCCGATTTCCTTTTGCGCTTTTGACTGCCTTAGTACAGGTTAATCCCCGCAAAACATTTCGGTCCTTCTACCTGATTCTCTTTGATAAACACTCCCTGCTTTGTGATGACCCTCTTCCGAAATCCAGGGGTTGGGAGAAGCTACGCGGGGAGCAGTAAAAGAAGGGATTCGTTGGCGCTCTGGGAAATGAGACTGGAGGGCACAGTGAGGAGAAGAGGGGTTGATAGAAGAAATCCTGAGAGCCGTCACATGGCATTTCCCCCCTCAGACCTAGGCGGCTTTTGGGAACAATTCGACAGGTTGACAGGAGAACTGCCAAAAAAAAAACGTGACGCTCTGATTTTTGCAAACCAGTGTCACTGGAACACAAGGAGTTTTTGTTTCACTTTTACCCTGAAAGGGATGTACAGTGAGCCATTTTGAGACTGCTTGTTTTCTTGTTTTATCCGGTTCAGTGAATATGACTATGCTTTTCCCTACTATCTCCATCAGAATCTATACCTCTGCCAGGCTGGGAAAGCATATACTCCCCACATCAGAAGTGTGATTCAACCATTATGAACCTTGTGGGATGGGTCCTTGTGGGATGGGTCAGTGAGTTGTAGGATGGCGTGGGTATGGGGGTCCTTGTGGGATGGGTCAGTGAGTTGTAGGATGGCGTGGGTATGGGGGTCCTTGTGGGATGGGTCAATGAGTTGTAGGATGGCATGGGTATGGGAGTTAATGCTGTTTCACCCATGATGGGAGAATGACCTCAAAGAAATTGTCAAAGTCAAAGGTAAACAACAAAGTTTATGATCAGGATCTTACAGCTCAGAGAAGGTATGACAATATTATGATGAGCTAGCAGTGATCATCGGAGAATATTAAGTATGTGAGGGTGCCTTCATTTTCATTTTTTTGAAAGAAAATAAGTAGAAGGTAAATAATATCACAAAAACATAAGTTCCATGAAGTAGGAGTTTGGTCTATGTATTTTATATTGCTCACTGCTAAATAGTCGATTTAGATTGACACACAGTAGGCACTCAAGAAATACACATCAAGTGAATGAATAAGTAAATTAATTAAAAGTATGTTTTCAGAAGACACTTAAAATGGGACAACTTAGTATCCATGACATATCTAAAAAACCTGAATTGAACTCTGAACCAAACATACTTCCTGCTGATACAAGAAATTTCCCAGATGATTAATATCATTTTATTTCTGGGACTATGATTTAAACATTTGTATTATGCTGACGTGCAGTATGAAGGAACACACTGGACTTAAACGCATTAATTCAAACTCAAATTTTATTCATAAATATAGATGTATACACACAAACATACATGTATATATCGTACATATATGTTTATGTATATGTATTTTTCCTCTCTCTATGTTAATAAGCAGAAAAGAATACTATTAAGGAACAACTCTGGACACAAAAGTCCCTAATGCTATGAAACACAGAAGAGGAAGGGACGCTGAGCTGTAGACATATAGGACTTGGCTCTGGATTTCAGGGGCAAATGAGGCTGCATATTGGGAAAAAAAAACCCCAAACTGTACCTGTGTTAATTTTATTTTTCCTCCATTCTGCTGGCCCTCGCTGGATTTGGGCCATGACCTCTTGCTCACATGTGCACGGATGAGGAAGTCATTGATCATGGACACATTCCCTGGATTATGGGGAGTGTGCATCCCACGAGAGTGTGCATCCCACATCTTTTGGTTCTGGAGAGGCAGGGACAGAAACAGAATATAGAATCCATCAGCCCTTTCATAACAGGCCCATGGTTCAGGCATGGCTTGGAAAGGCATCGGGGCATTGGCAGGCGTTCCAGGCGAATTTTCCAGCAACAGTGTGGCTCCATTTGCCTCCTTCAACAGGTCCTCAGTTGGCTATATTAGTTCAACTTCAGACTTTGAATTGGCACAAATGCATTGTGCAGATGGGGCAGTCACATCGACGGGCCTGGAACTAATTAAAAACTGGAATATTTTAGATCAGGAGGAGGAAGTGTGGCCAGATTTGCAGGGATAGTACAAGTGAGCTGAAAGAACAAATTGACCCAGCCCTATGAGAAAAGTCACTGCTGCCTGACCTTAGGTAGCCCCAACTGGGCTTGGCATATCCCCGTGAGAGATAGTCCCTGCTAGCCTGACAGGTATTGAGCCATCCCAGGGGTTTAAGAAATATTATAATTTAAAAAAAAAAAAATCCTTCTAGTGGCACAATGTTTTGTTAGGAAGAACAAGTGTGCCAAGCTTGTTAGCTTTGGGGAAAAGACACATCCAAGTGAGTGAAGGCCTGTGAAAAGCATTTATGAGGGAAAATCAATGCCTGGTGGAGTGTCAGGGGCTATGTTCAGAGGACTGGACTTTAGGCCTGCTGGAGCGACCTCCCGCCACAGTGGGACACCATCCACACAGCTCCCCCCTGGCCTTCCTTCCCTGGCCTGTACTAATTCACCATGTCTCTCCTCCTTGTCCCCTGATGACTATACTTGGGCTTCTCTTAGACTAAGCAATCAACATTTCTCTGCTCAGATGAAGTCTCATCTTGCTAAGGACCTCACCTTGTCCTGCCTCTAACCATGTCACTCCAGGTTTTGGAGAACTACTGAGGCCCATTTTCAGCCTTACAGATCAGCTCAGAGTTGAGGGTTGTGAATTCAAAGAAATTCCATAGCTGGTTGGTGTCAGTGTTTTGTTTTTGTAACTTTTTTTTTTTTTTTTGACACCTACAATTTATTCAATTTATGCTTAGGTGCCCAGCAGTGGGCTACATCATGAAAGACATTATTCCATTTAGTCCCTTCAACAAAAATGTAAAGAAATTGATATTGTTATTCTGGTTCTTTTGTTTTAATTTTTTAACTGTAGTAAAATACACATAATGAAATTTACCATCTTAGCCATTTTTAAGTGTAAGTTTCTGTGGCAGTAAATGCATTCACATTATTATGCAACTATCAACAGCGTCCACCTCCAAAACTCTTTTTGTCTTGCAAAACTGAAGCTCTGTCCCCATTAAAGAACTTCCCATTCTTCCCTCCCCCCAGGACCCGCCAACTGCTGTTCCAGTTTCTATCTTTATGAATCTGAACACTCCAGGTGCCTTGTATAAGGAAAAACACACAATATTTGTCTTTTTGTGACTGGCTTATTTCACCGAGCGTAATGTCTCCAAGGTTCATTCATGTTGTAGTCTGTGCCAGAATTTCCTTCTTTTATGGCTCAATAATACCCCATGGTGTACATAAAGCACAACTTATTTTTTTTTTAATTTTTTTATTGTTATGTTAATCACCATATATTACATCATTAGTTTTTGGTGCAGTGTTCCATGATTCATTGTTTGTTCATAACACCCAGTGCTCCATGCAGAACGAAGCACAACTTATTTATCCATTCATCTGTTGATGGACACTCAGGTTGCTTCTACTCTTTAGCTACTGCGAAAAATGCTGCTATGAACATGAGTGTTCAAATATCTTTTTGAGTCTGTGATTCTGTTTTATAGGTGAGGGAGCCATGCCTCAGCATGGAGAGGTTAGTAACTTGCCTCAAGCCACATGATAGTTAAGTGATGGAACTGGGATTTACATGCAAGGGCTCCTGCTATAGAACGTGTCCTTTTCACCTCTGTCCTCTCCATCTCCAAAGGGCAGATGTCTGTCCCCCAGCAATGGGGCTGACACATGATCTGAAACAGCCCCAAAGCCTTCTGCATTAATTACATCTTCATTGTTCTACTAATGAATTTTCCAAATGAATTTTCGATGTGAAATGACACTGCAACATTCCAAAAATGTCAGGGTTAGATAAAAGCAGTAATAATGGTAATAATAAAAAGAACCAGTTATTTGGTGCTTCATATATATAAATTATTATACTGGCTACATAAATATATTGATTCTGATCCAAAGTAATAAAAAGCTTTAGCCATTTTATTCCACTGTATGCTAACCCCAATCACTAGGATAATATCCACAAGGCTCTAACATTGTTAATAGATCCCTTATATATTTTACCGTACAAGTGACTTACTAGTGTCCCCATTTTGCAGATGAAGACTCCAAAACACGAAGTATTAGAGTTTAATTTGCCATGTGTCAGACCCCAACACCAACAAACTTCAGAGAATCAGATGCAAACAAAATATCTGTACATATAAACTGCTATGAATTTTAGATACATAGCTCTGGGGGAGACATCTGGAATGGTCCTTAAACATGAACAATTTGTGAAGGTCTTTGAAGGACAGAGGCTTGTGTAAATGAATTAATGAATGACCTATTGGAAAGGACAATGAATATTTAATATCTAATAAAATCCCATAAATGTCTCCATACCCTGCAAGTCACTGCAGCTGCCTCTGACAAATCAGCTTTTATGTGAAGGATCTGCTCTGGGAAGCTTGTTCAGCAATCCCCTGCTCAGGCAGCCTGGCTCCTTTTCAAAATGTTTCCAATGTTTCAGCCTCCAACTCAACTCTTCATCCTGGAAAAGTCTGTGTCTCATTCCAGCTTGGTGCTGTGATTTATTTTTGGCGGGTAAAGGGAAGAATTAGTCATACCTACTCTTCTATTTGAGTTTAATGGGAGCATTGTGGCTGGTGGTAAAGATGTTAGTTTATCAGGCCGGTGACTTGTACAGTTTATGGCATGGGCCTCCTTGCTCCTCCGTTCCTTTCGCCTGTGAGTCACTTTACAATAATAATGAAGAGGTGAGGTCCAATGTCTGACAGTGGATCTCCTTGTACTGGGCTTTCAGCATTGCAATAATGTCCATATTGTGAAAAGAAAGATGATGTCAGCTCCTTGGCAGTTGAAAACAAAGGGAGGGCAAGTAAAAATGACCAGGGCCACCCAAAGAACTGCCAATCAATACTATTGACAATGAAGAGGAAAGCGTTCTTTCTCTCGATTATAAAATATGACTGAACTAAGCAATATTGACCTTGGGGTAAGGCATTTCCTAGCATTTAATGAATGGCTGGAAAGCTGATGGACTTTTAGTCAAACTGGCTATTAGCTGCCTGTAAGTGCCTGACCCTGGAAGCCATAATTAGGGCTACAAATACAGAACACATAAGGAAGCCCAAGTCTGGTTCAGACAATGAGCTGTTGTAAGCAAGTGCCAACTCTGGACCAGCAGATTGACCTTACAGAGCAGCTGGGGTTACTCCCTACCACAGAACCATTCCTAATGGACATTATCTCATAAAGACCCAATGCTAGGTATATGTTCCAAAAATAAAAATGGATAGCAGTTGGCAGTTTATAGAACGGAATATGATACACTGTAAATATAACAGGGTACCTTAAAGGTAATGGGCTGAACTGATATCACGAAAACTACAGAGGCCAGGGCTGCTCATCAGAAACATACTGTGAGCCATGTATGTAATTTATAAATATCTACTAACCATGCAAAAAAGTAGATGAAAGGAATTTTAACAGTTTATTTTTTCTTAATCTAATAAATCCAAAATATTAACATTTGTACATGTATTCAAAAAATTCTTGGGATATTTTACTTTCATTTCATATGCAAAGTCTTCATGATTCAGTGGTACGCTTAGAGTACATCTTGATTTGGACTAGCCACATTTCAAGCACTCAAGAGCCCCATATGCTTAGCGGATACCATTTTGGACAGTGCAGGCCTAGGAAATCGGTTTGGTTTAAATAATGCATTCAAACACATAATGGGTAAAATGGTCAAAGGGGTGCATTTTCCTATAACGATCAGTTAAGAGATAACTTAGGAAGAGAATGCTAATAGGTTTTTTTAGATTTTATTTATTTATTTGAGAGAGAGAGTGAGAGAGCATGCACACAGAGGGAGAAGGAGAAGCAGACCAGCCCCACCCCCCACCCCCCGGAGCAGGGAGCTCAATCCAGGACCTGGAATCATGACCCGAGAGGAAGGCAGACACGTAAGTGACTGAGCCATCCAGGCTCCCCATGAATGCTAATAGTTTTAATTATATATTTAAGAAGACTTGTAGAAGAGTTGTATATTTAAGACAAACTTAATGGTATTTAAGTTTGAAAAAAAAAATTTCATGGTGACTAACTTTTGCCATGTTCTCTGGTGGTTGTTGATTTAGCTTTACTTACAGAAATGTTTTCGAGGTTGTAGGGGCAAGAAGACTCTGGAATTAATTTGCAAGGGAAGCGGTATAGCATAGTGGAGATATTCTTTGGAAACAGTCTGGGTTTTAAGAACAGATAGACCTTCCCCTGACACCTTCCCACTCTGTGGCATAGGGCAAACTATTGCACTTTTGAGTTGAGTCTTCTGATCTCTGATGTGTGGATGGTGATGCTCACCTCCTTTTGGCTGTGTGAATTAGATGAGATAATGCGTGACAAGTTTGGATGTTGGCACCATCATTACCATCTGCATCAGCATTAGAAAGTACCAGAAAAGTCCTCCACTAATGTGGCTCCCCAGTGAGGTTCAGGGAACACTGTGCTTGCCCTGGCATCTCTCAGGGAGAAGGTGGGAAAATTGTTTTAAGTGGTATAATGGTTGAGTTGAATACGAAAGATGACAACTTGATAAAATTAATTTGCTAGTATTCAGTATGACAGCAGAAAAAATGTAACCACAAATTTAGTACAATATCTTATTTATTCATTTTCTAATTCATTCATTCAATGAATATTTATGATTGGTCACTATGCACCCGTCACTCTTGAGTACCAGGGACATAGCTTTAAACAAGATAGGCAGAGCCTTCTCTTTCACAGAATTTACATTTTTGTACAAAGAGACATGCGGTACATAAGCAAAAATAAATAAATAAAATAAATAAAATAACTGCACAATAAAGTTATGTCAGATAGTGAAATTGCTACAGTGAAATTCACACTAAGCAATGAAAGTGATTGGGTCATGGGGTGGAGTGTGGCTGGCTGTGGCAGAGAAGTGACATGACTTTAGAGACTGGTAAGAAATGCTTCTTGGAAGGGGAACCCTCCTACACTGTTGGTGGGAATGCAAGCTGGTGCAGCCCCTCTGGAAAACAGTATGGAGGTTCCTCAAACAGTTGAAAATAGAGCTACCATACGATCCAGCAATTGCACTACCGGGTATTTACCACAAAGACACAAATGTAGGGATCCGAAGGGGTACATGCACCCCAATGTTTATAGCAGCAATGTCCACAATAGCCAAACTGTGGAAAGAGCCAAGACGTCCATCGACAGATGAATGGATAAAGAAGAAGTGGTATATATACACAATGGAATATTATGCAGTCATCAAAAGGAAGGAGATCTTGCCATTGGCAACGATGTGGATGGAACTGGAGTGTGTTATGCTGAGTGAAATAAGTCAATCAGAGAAAGACATGTATCATATGACCTCACTGATATGAGGAATTCTTAATCTCAGGAAACAAACTGAGGGTTGCTGGAGTGGTGGGGGGTGGGAGGGATGGGGTGGCTGGGTGATAGACATTGGGGAGGGTATGTGCTATGGTAGGCGCTGTGAATTGTGCAAGACTGTTGAATCACAGATCTGTACCTCTGAAACAAATAATGCAATATATGTTAAGAAAAAAAAAGAAGATAGGAAGGGAAGAATGAAGGGGGGGAAATTGGAGGGGGAGATGAACCATGAGAGACGATGGACTCTGAAAAACAAACTAAGGGTTCTAGAGGGGAGGGGGTGGGGGGATGGGTTAGCCTGGTGATGGGTATTAAAGAGGGCACGTTCTGCATGGAGCACTGGGTGTTATACACAAACAATGAATCATGTGCTATGGTGAGTGCTGTGAATTGTGCAAGACTGTTGAATCACAGATCTGTACCTCTGAAACAAATAATACAATACAATAATACAATATATGTTAAAAAAAAAGAAGAAGAAGAAGAAGATAACAGGAGGGGAAGAATGAAGGGGGGGAAAATCAGAGGGGATGACGAAACATGAGAGATAATGGACTCTGAAAAAACAACTGAGGTTTCTAGAAGGGAGGGGATGGGGGGATGGTATTAAGGAGGGCACGTTCTGCGTGGAGCACTGGGTGTTATGCACAAACCATGAATCATGGAACACTACATCAAGAACTAATGATGTAATGTATGGTGATTAACATAACAATAAAAAAATAAAAAAAAGAGTTCCTCATATCAGTGAGGTCATATGATACATGTCTTTCTCTGATTGACTTATTTCGCTGCTGTTGAGAAATTCTTAAGTTCAAAATCTGTTTGCAGAGATTTCTGCGATGCTATTATTTTTACCCATGGAGATCAGGTTAACATTGTTCCTTAGAAGAAAACACCTTTACGATGGCAGGACTCCTGCTTATCACACCCAGTGGCTTTCTCTCCTGGGAATTCTTTAGATAAACCGTGTGGAATTCTGGCTTTCTGAATCCCTTTCTTGTATTTCAAAATGACCACCCTTCCTTATTTTACAGTGTCTTTCCAAATAGAGTCAAAAGCCATTGATTAAGTTTCTTCTCACCCTACTCCAATCATAGTCCCATCCTGCCTTCCTGATATCACGTTATGTTAATAAGTGTTTGAGAAATTTCAAAGCTAGAGGCACCTGAATGGCTCAGTCTGTTGAGCGTCAAACTCTTGATTTCCACTCAGGTCATGATCTCAGTGTTGTGAGATGGAGCCTGGGGTCGGGCTCCATGCTCACTCAGTACAGAGTCAGCTTGGGATTCTCTCCCTCTCCCTCTGCCCCTTTCCCTTCTCTCTCTCTCTCTCTCTCAATCAAATAAACAAAATCTAAAAGAATAAACAATAAGAAACTTCAAAGCTCTTTGTCTCCTCTTTGGTATATAAGCTTTTTATTTACTCACGTGTGTGGCTAATGCATACACTCCTGTGTCTTGGGTAGATTTCAGAGCACTTTATATTCCGTTGGCATTCATGTTGCCAAACTGAACCACCAATTTCAGTAAAATGTTATTGTTGTACTGTGTGGTATTGACTGCACTTGTGTGGGATTACAGAGCACAAAATAAAGCCAATAACCATTTCCTCATTGTGCACATAGAAAGCTTGCATTCTTTTTACACTTTTGCAGATACAGCAACAAAACCTATTGCTATTTCCGACTTTGAGAGATTCAATAAAGAACTGTCCACAGTTGAAGTTCTCATCCAAGGCAGGTCAACTCCCCATTCCCTTTTCCGAACTAAGTAGAAGTCTGGAGGTTTGCTTTGAGGCTTCTTCTAGGAACCATTTCTGCTGTCTAGATCTGTTGTTAACAACACTTGTTTGGTTTTGTTTCTATTTGTGTTTCTCTATGTGTGTAGTTCATTAACACTCTGGGTAAAAGATCATTAGTTTAAAGCCGGTCCACAAGATTGATTTTAAGTCCCTTTTACCAAGATCCTGTCTATACATTTATTGCTAAACCCACAGATAATATCTAAAAATGGAGATGAAAAACACAAATTGTGGACAGCACTAAATAAAAATGATGAAGACCATTTATGAAATGTTTGTTATGTGTCAGACACTGTGTAAAACTGTTTTCCATCTATTTCCTCATTCAGGTTTCATTATAAGCCTATAAGAGAGGTATTACTAGCCTTGTTTCACAGAAGGTAGCATGAGGTCCAAATAAGTTAAGTGTATTGCAAATTATACAGCTTATAGGTATTGGAGCAGGATTCAAACCCAGGATTGACCAAGTCCGGAGTCTATGTTCTTACTAATATACAAGAGCCAGATCATAAACCAGAATTGACAGCCTAAATAGTTTCTGGAAGAATATAGGGTTAGGTATAGGTACATAATGATAGATCTATATTAGCAGAAATAATAAGAAAGGTAGAGAATGTTCTTCCCTTCATTTCCTATTTAAACAAACAAACAAAAAAATAGGACAGATGAGGGGCAGGTATGGTGAGAAACACGGAGGGGAGCTGGGGTAGAAAATGATATGGAGGACTCTGAGACCATCCAGAGGAGAAAAAATATGAGTCATTGTGCTTATTCTAAGAAAGCATGAGGGGACATGACTTGCATTTTTTCAAATGATTCCACTTTGCCGTAGCTTATGTTGCCATCAGAATGATTTAAAAGCACCCTATGCTTAGAAGTCCTTTTGGTGGCAACTTTATAATCTGCTCAATGTCCAACAAGACTCTCTCCGGTTAGCAAATAAACAATTTCAAGGCATAGCTTCTAGGGAATTTATTTTAACCTGCTTTTATTTCATGGGTTCTTTCCAAGTTTTGCATGTTAACTACAAAGGGATAGATGTTTCCCATAAGGCCAGGAGGAGAAAAGATGAGGAATAAACATAATCCAGACTAAAAATACAAAAACCATCTCTGGAGATAAAATATTTATAATTCATGTATTTGAAAAAACCCACACTCCTTTGCCTGGGGGGTGGGGAATCATTTCTAATGATTATTAAATACCTAAATAGGGAGGTATCATACTTCTCTGGGGCCATATGTAATATTTTGCCCACCTTTTACAGAATCCATTATTAAGCAACAACTGTGTGCAGGTGTAAACTCTCAGCAGCTTGCCTCTCAGGTAACTTGGCCACCACTGTATGGAGTGGGTACAGGGACCAATTCAGCCATTCCGACCAAAACACATGCCTGGAAGCATGAAGAGTCAATGATACCATAAGACAACCTTTGGCCAGTGAAGGGAAAGGACTGATGGATAACTGTTCCCTTCTTCTATCCAACTGAATTTATTTATGTCTTTTTTCTGTGTGTCTCTTCAACATTTTCTTACTAGGATCTGGCCCCTGCTCTTGTTAGTCACAGTCAAGTTGATAGCACACTCTTGGGTTGGCTTTTCTCATTCCTCCTCTTTGAATTCACTTCTCAAAACAAATTGCCTGCACCCAAGTGCCTGCTTCAAGCTTTGCTTTTTAGGGGAACCTAAGCTAAAAAAAAGGTTATTACCCTACTTTATACCTAAAGCAAACTAACTGTTTAGTGTCTCTTGGAAGTGTTGGACAATGCATATTTCAAACAATGTTTAAAAACTTATTTTTACTGAAAATGTATTCAAAGTACTTGATGCCCCCTACATAAGCTGACTTTCCTTAGGGTATGATAAATCAAATTTGGCAATCACTAGTCTAGCAAGAAAAACATGAAATTTTAGTCTGCACATAGTTTTATATTTCATATATCCACTATTTTGTGGATTGTGAGGTTCCTTAGAAGCATGTGAAACATATACACCCCTGTTTAAGATTACTTCTGGAAGATCCATAATATGTAACATTTTAAAAATTAACCAAAAAAATTTTAACCAAATTCATCTAAATTTCTTGATTTGACAGATGGCATTTCTCGAAATAGAACAAATGGAGAACTTTTCAGAATATTTTAAGACACACATTGTGTCACTTCTCTGCAAAATGTTCTCAAGAAGATCAAAGATGGTAGACTGCTGATCCTAAACTTCATTTTTTATAAGATTCTCATAGAGAGTTGGTTGGAAGTTCAGATTCCCTAGCCACATCCCCTAGAGTTAGCAGGCCAAAGATGAGTCCAAGAATATACATTTTTGCTCAACTTTTCAGAGATTTCTGAAGCAGATGATCCTTGGACAGTACTTTAGGAAATGCCATTTATAGAACCTTCACATTTCAAAGACGGAAGTTCATCTTTCAGCGAAACCACCCATTTTGAAGCTTAGAAAGATGATCCCAATAGCACTTTTTCCTTTCTTGGTTGTTGTTGACTGGATCTTTAAAGCATGACTAAGAAAACAAAAGCAACTCTAAGTGCTGAAAGCTGAGGGGATTTATTTATTTATTTTTTAAGATTTATTTATTTTATGTTTAAAGAGAGAGAGAGAGAGAAGGGAGTGGGGGCAGTGGGAGAGGGCAAAAGAGAATCTCAAGCAGACTCCTTGCTGATCACTGAGTGTGGAAAACGATGCGGGGCTTGATCTTATGACCCTGAGACCATGACTTAAGCTGAAATCAAGAGCTGGATGCTAACTGACTGAGCTACCCAGGCATCCCAAGCTGAAGGAATTTAATTCAGGGCACTGGTTTCAGAGGCAATGAAAAAAGCTCAGAAGCCAAATAGGGAGCAATGAGGCACTGGGAATTAGCATCAGGAGGCCACCACCACTCTAAGGCAGGATTGGCGAAGAAGGATGTGATATTATGACATCCCCAGGACTAATGTCATCCCAAACAAACCAGTACCACAGTGGTCTTGTACAGCAGGAAATGGGGCAATGCTACGGGAGATACAACCTAAGACAGTAAAGAAGGGAGAAAAATGTCCTGGTGTCTCCCACCCTCTTCTTGCCAGTGCCTCCCATTGGCTGAAACCAACTAGAACCCAGATGACAGGAGGATCTGGGAGACACTGCCACCAGATTTACCTCCTCCAAAGATAAATGGTTTGAGACAGAAGCAGGGGAAAGACAAGGAATCATGAAATAAGCAGACCCAGGAGCATCACAGATATCTACACATTAATCCATACCATCATGTGGACTTATGCTAGAATTGTAGGTATTCATCTTTTCTTTTTTCACATCAGTGCCCTTGGAAACTAAATCTACAGACTCTACACAGCCCTACTGGACAGTGTTGCTCACTTGACTTAATCCAAGTGGCAACACTTTCCCTCCTCTTGGGGTTGTTATGTCATTATCTAAAACCATTTCTTTGCCTTATTAACAGTGGGTACCATATAGGTATATTTTGGAAGATATAAAACAACTTGACACTATAATAATAGATTGAGTAGAAACTTCCTGAAGGAAGGTTTCTCCAAAGTCTTTCTAATTCCAATGTAGCAATTCTAAGAAAAACGCTAATTCTAAGAATAAAAGGGTGTGAGGGTAAGTGAAATTTGGGAAAATGAGGTTGAAAAAATTGAACAGGTTTCTTTATTACCATTAATATGATAACGTGGGTCATGAATCACCAAAAGGGAGATCCGGTATGCAGTATTTGCAAACTTATGTAATCATTTGCTTATTCATTTATTCAACAAATACTTGCTGATCAACTATTCTATGCCTGAAACTCTGTGAGGTGCTAAGGATGCAACACTAAACAAATAGACAAAATCTTCAACCTCACAGAGAGTAGATTCTAATGGAAGAAGAGAGTAAAAATCAAAAACAACAACAAACAAGTAAATATAAATTAACATTCAATGGTTACACTTTCAGTAACACTGTAATGCTTTCAATTCTGTTGTGAAGCTGCTCCCAGATTTGTCAGATTCCAGACTCTTCTCCTTCTGCCCTGAATTATCTTTTTTTCTTTTTTAATGTAGACACAATGATAGTGTTTAAATGTGATGGCTCTGGGGTCAGGCCACCCCTTTTCAAATCCTGGTTCTGCCTTTCGCTGGGAGTATAATCTCGGTGTCTCATTCATTCATTCATACATTCATTCAATGCATATTCACTATGTCAGATCCAGCACTAGAATTTCAAGATCCATCAGTACACACATGAAGAATTTATGTTGAGGAATTTATGTTTTATAGTCAATTGCTCCACTGAAAAATGAGGATATTAATAGCATCTGCCTCATCAGATTGTCATGAGGATTAAATAACTTAATCCATGTGAAACACTTAGAACATTGCCTGGCACATCGTTCCTAAATGTTAGCCATTATTAATCATGTCGTCCCTGTGTTTAAAATCCTTCACTGAGTCACTGCTGCCTTTAGGGTAAATTCCAAACTGTTTAGCACAATAGACAAAGCCTTTCAGGATCTGGCTTCTGATTTTGCATCTTGCTTCATTCCCTACACACTCTTTTCCCTCCAGTCATATGAAATTATTCATGGATTCCATTGTGTCTAGTACTTTCTCACTTTATGCCTTCATTCACCCTCTCGTCTCTGTCCTGGGTCTTCTTTGTGAGTCAGTGCCTTTTTTCTCTTTAAGAATTGGCTCAGTTGTTCCCTTTGTAAAGGCCATTGTGCTGGCTCCTCTGTGCACATCCACGGCCCCAGCTGGTCACATTGACCCCTTTTCCCACAGAGCATCCATACCTGACTCTATCTGCATTTCTCATATGTGTTTCAATTAACTCATTTATATCTCACATTGTGCCACAATGCATCATGGTGACTAATAGGGCTGCATTAAACATGGATGAGACAACCTTGTGAAACCAGTGTCTTGAATCCTGAAGGCAGAAAGAAAGGCTGCAGGAGACAGAACTTCAGCAGCAAAGGAGCTTCCAATAAATAATGGCAGAACTGAGCTCATGTGTTTAATTCCCATCCTTCCCAAATTCCCACATAAATATAATTCCCACACAAGTAACAGTAAGGATACTTTAAAATATATAATAAATATTTGTGCTCACTCTTTAAATGGGTACCATGAGTGGATATGAAATTTGGAGCTATTTCTTAATGGTAGAAAGTAAAAGTAATAGAGGTTGAGTGGGAAGACAACCAAAGTAGAGAAATTCACAGAAATCCACAAATACCCACAGGCAGAGCCTGGGGCAGAGGGAAGAGCCCCTCTTCCCAACAGACGTCTGAGGGACACCAATTTGAGGTTAATGAACACTCAGAGCAGATGTGGGCTGGAGGCATTCATCCAGGTTCAAGGTTAGACCTCTGTTTCAAGATCAGCTGGATAAGACAACTCCTTTCCATCATTGACACTTATAGAGGTGCTGGCTGCAGCATTTTCTCACTAGGTAGAATCCTATGAACTCTTTCCTAAACGACTAGAAATAGCATCTTAGAGAACACTCGTAGTATAAGTGCTGAGGTCTGAGAGAGAAACAGAGAAGAGTGTGAAATAACTGAAGTCCTTAAAACAAGATCCAGATGAAATTAAAACAAGATCTTGGTGCCCAGGAGAGTAAATTATACATTAAATGTTCCCACCTGAGAGTGAATCCTTGCTACTTTCTTGCCTCTGAGCTCCCTGCCTGCTCCCTGCCTATGTACGAGATCGAAAAGATTGCTTCTGGAGAGATGCAACTGACTTGCACAAAGCTCAGTTATTTCTCCTGCTCAGGGGAGGGTCCCATTTGGGAGACACATACACATGATTGGGGGTGGGGGAAGTCACTCCACCTACCACACAATCAAGCTAGTTTTTGATATACTCGGATAGCCAAAAGTCACAAAGCATGTGAGGAAAACCCAGAGTTTGCAAGAAAGAGTTTTAGGAAAAATAAAAAGAACTATATCCCAAGGGGGGGGGGAATGGAAAAGAACTAAAGAGCAAAAACAAAAATCAAGTCAATATCCAAAGAAAGGTTTAAGAGCCTATTTAACCTATAAAACAAGAAGAGAGTGTTAGGGAAAAAGGAGGGGGAAAAAGCTATGAAGAAAACATTAAAAATATGAATACCAAAAAATTAAAAATAGCAAAATAATCCAACCGTAATTGCCAGAAATCAAATTGTTCACCTAAACCATAAAGTCCTGGAAATCTCAAAACAGATTAAAGTAAAAATGAACATCAAGTGAAATGTTATTAGGTGGATATTGTACTTCCTATGTTCCCCTTCCATATCACTGAACTTTTCTCAGACTGAAGTAGATGGGGCACAAGTGGGGTGAGGATGTAGGGAGAGTGCAAAGTCAACTCTTTCCAGAAGCCTAGCCCTGAAGAGGAGTAGAGAGATGGTCAAGTGGCTGGAGAGTGTTAACTGAGCAAGGGGGTATATTTATTTTTTCAAGAGGCACAGGGCAGTCATGAAAAGGAAGACATTGCAGCAAAGAAGGGGTAGTCCAAGGTGCAGCTCCAATCTATCTTTTAATTGATCTAATAATGGTTTTCTAGGATCTTATCTTTATCACGATTCTCAGTGTCAGCCAATTATGATAGACCAAGAGCCAAGAGTAAAGGGTAGGAGCCAGTGAATTACCACAATAGTGGAGTCCACACCCCTGGTTCTCTGTTGATCAGGCTTGAGTCAGTAATCTGTTTTAGAAAATTGTTAGAAATCATAGGCTATGTGCTTTATAAAGCATACTCTTAAATGAGACTTTGAACAATATCGAGTGAAGACCAGCCATCTCTGGATTATATTGCTGACAGATGTGTGTACTGCTACTGCAAACAGCCTTAAAACCCAGCGAGAGATGTTTGGCTAACATCCCTCTGGAGAGGCTGAGCCACTTAATAAGAACATCCCCTTGAGGATGAGTTGTAGGGCCGCTGAGGTCAGGATTCTGCATAGAAACATTTTGTTTAACAGGCATTAACAAGCTTATTCAATATTGGACTCACATTGAAATTGTTTGTTGAATTGTCAGCTTTGTGGTGGAACCATAAACTTTTTAAAGGCAGGGACTGTGGGAAATTCTTTTCTGTGGCTCCAGCATCTAATTCAGGGGTGGCAATTGATTGCTCTCATGAAATATTGATTGAATGATGGAATTAAATAAATGCATTCAAAAACAAAATCATTAAAATCAGAGATGTTATATTACACACTCATGGTTCATAGAGGTTACTATTGTTCCTATCACCATGACAATCATACACCTTAGAAATTCTGAGGCATACCCAATTTCAAATCTTGCCCATTATCGCAGATGTGCCCCATTATATAGTGAAAAGTGAACATTGCCTATGACAGACAGCTCTTCCCATCTAGCATCTCCCTTAATGATTTATAAAGGGCTAACATTAAGAAATCTTTTGTTGGTGTTAATACTATTTTTCAACAATAACAACAAAAATAACAATAGTACTATTTACTGGGATGCCTGAGTGGCTCAGTGGGTTAGTGTCTGCTTTCAGCTCAGGTCAGGATCCCAGGGTCCTGGGATCATCCTGCATGGGGCTCCTTGCTCAGCAGGGAGTCTGCTTCTTCCTTTCCCTGCCACTCCCCCTGCTTGTGCTCTCTCACTCGTTCTCTCTCTCTGATAAATAAATAAATAAATAAATAAATAAATAAATAAATAAATAAATAAAAACTGTAAAAAAAAAATAGCACTATTTACTGAATATTGCCCAGGTAATCTGTGAGCAACATCTCATACATCACACATTAGTGCATTTGATTTTCAAAATAGAATCCTTATAATTATTATCATCTCCACTTTACAGGTGAGAAAATGAGGCTCACAGAAACATCATAACTGCCCCAGGATCACAAAGCTAGTAAGTGACTGATTAGAGTAGGGCTGAAAGCCAGATAGAAAATATCTGAGCCACAAAATGCATATATTACCACAGCTCTAGAAACGTACACCTGCGACATTATAGTGAACATGGCAGTGGTCTAAGGCAGCCTAGGGTTTGGTGAGTTGGGGCTGGGATAGAGAGGTGGACCAGGTCAGCAGTTAGTTCTGGAAGACACAGATGTTGGAATCCAGAGAGGAAAGTCAGAGTCTGGTCAGAAAGCAGAGACCATGCTCTAGTAACAAGATTAACCTATTTCAAAATGGGGTCTGTGGCCCACCCTTTGTCCTCAACTTGCAATCCATTACTAGTGCCCTTACTGGAAAGAGAATTTATAGGGCGAGAGGGACTAGAGCCCTTGTGTAGAGCTCACAAGATGGGAACAATGACTTGTACTTTCCTAAATGGCTCTGAATGTGTTTCCAAAGCCACTTTGGGGTATCTTTCCTCTGAACACTGACTTCATTTCAGAGAACTTCTGTTTTACTAATTTACTATAGGAAATAAGGACATTAGAGAAATGGTAGAATAATCAGGAGAGAAAAAAAACAGGTGTGGGGGGGTTCTGTACAGATAAACTAGTCTGGAAGTTTTCAAAAGGGGTATTTCACTGGTTAGGAAATTGACTTATTTATTAATATCATTCCTTGACCTCCCTGACAAGCATTTCTTCTCCCATCTCCCTCCAACTTCGAGAAGCAGCATATGATTTATTTTCCCTCTTAGAGTTCCTCCCCAGTGAGTTGCTGATTGGCAGCACACTCTGCTCAGGGAAACCTGGTAGAAATATTTGAAAAGGCATCAGGGACTGAATCTACTTAACACCATACATGCCACTTCATCTATTTTGACCACGCCTCCCCTAGATTGGAGCGGGAGGAATTATTCTCCAGTCACAGCTGTGCAGCTCCTTACAAAACCTGCTTCAGCCTGCCCCGCTCTGCAGTTTACCTGCTTCCTTGTCCCTTCCCTTCCAACCAGAAAGTCTACTGCGAGTGGGGGAAGGGCTGCTGTCATCGAACACAGGCCAGATTGAGAGGATTTTTGCAAAGCTGCGCAGCTAGTTTAGAGACCAGTGACTTCTCTTCCAAGCTGTGGAAACAATTGGTGTGCACATAATTGCCTCTTGCATCATCTGTCTGAGGAGCCGGGTTCTTATTGTGAGAGACAAAGAAGTCATGTGTCTTTCCATGAAGCCTAATGGAGATGGGATAAAATTGGAGGCTCCCTTGAGGTCTGGTGGGAAGTTGATCTAAAAATTGTGTTCACATTTTCCCCCCAACCTTTTTAAATGGGTTAATAGGGGAAGGCCATCTGCGGACTATCCCTGGCTTCTTTTCTTTGCTTCATGCTCAATAACACACAGTTTAGACCTTCTCACGTATATTAATATCCATTACCTCTACTGAATGAGGACATGCAAGTGTTGTCATTGCTGTAGCTTTGGCAACACAGAGGATACATTCTTCAGATAGGGTTTGGAAAATTAATTTTCCTTTGTTCTTTGGTTAACAGTTTTCAGCACAGCGATGTGTTGTACCGACAGAATCCCATTCCCCCTTCCCTCTCTCGACCACTCCCTCCAGCGTTCCCTTTTTCTGTCATGCATTCATTGAACAAATACATGTAAAGGATCAGGTTGAAGTAGCAGCGGGCATATTGACAACTAGGATTATTTGTATATTAGCAAAAGATAGACACAACGGATAATTTCATCTGAAAAAAAAAAACCCCACGTCCACACAGTTGTGCACAAAATTTTGGGATTTACATAGACCTCTTAATGCCCATTTATTAAGAGACTGGATTAAGATCACTTACTTTAAAAAAAAAAAACTCGTTGTGGGTGGGATTTTTTTATCTTGAGTAGCCTGCGGGGAAGGTATTCTGTTAAGGGACCTTCTGTGGGCCTCCATATGTGTAAATAATAGACATTTCTAATTCCTCTTTTGCTCAAGGTTCTCTGGTGTGATCACTTTTACTCCAGTGGAAGAATTCTTCCTTCTATTTATAAACCTGTAAGGTGTCTCAGGCTCCTTTGTGCCTAGAGTGGGATGTCTCAAAGCACAAAAAGAGCATTTTACTCACACACACACACACACACACACACACACACACACACCTGACTAGCTGTAAATTAAGGGCTCTGGATATTCCCTCCCTCTTCTGTCTCTTGTTCTCCACAACAGAAGTACTAGATGAGATATGAGACAAAAATATATCAGAGTTTGAATGTAAGAAACGGAATATCCAGATGCCATAGGAGTAGAAAGTTCATACCCAAACAAGAAGTGATAATGGAAGGCCAAGGAGTCTTCATGTACACCTGAGGGGCTGGGCTTATATCACTGTTGCTCTCTTGCTGGGGCTAAAGCCCAGAGTTTGTGCCAGAAGGAAGTGGAAGGAGAAGTAAGCTAAAAGTAAGCTTAAAAGTAAGCTAAATTCCCTGCATAAAGCCTGGAATCTGGGAAGAGTTGTCCCATGCACAAAATTTCCATTCTCCTCATAGCCACGTGTTCTGCCACGGTGCTACTTACCCGGGCTTAGATGGATGATGTTTCCCTTGCAGGAACTGGAATTCCAACAGCATGGGGAAAACCCTTAGGCAAGAAACTCATGTAAAAACTGATATAAAACCAACAAGGGACCAAAAAGAGACAAGCTTGAAACTAACCCCTTAAAAGTCTGTTTATAAAAAAGCAGTACACATAGTGAATTATCTCAGAAGTCAAGAGAGGAAGCAGTAAGCAAAGCACAGAGCAAACATATCGTGAGAGAAAGCTGATGAGTCTACACAGAGGGCAATTCACTCTTCCTATGGCAGTATGAAAGTCATTTAGAAATAAGTGTGTTACAGTTAATAAGAGATACAGAAATGGATAGTATACATCACACTTGAGAATACATGAAAAAGAATAGGGAAGTAAAATAAAATAAAGATTTGAAAATGTATCAAATAGCTTTCTATTTGGTTAAATATGCTAAATATAGCCATGTCTCTATCTCCATTCCACACAGAAAGCCAACTAAAGTGACTTTAAAAAGCTGTATTAGCCTGCAAGTACAAAGAGAATGACAAGATGACCACAGATAAAGAAGTCTAAGTGCTAAAAAAGGACATCTAGGGCACCTGGGTGGTTCAGTCGGTTAAGCATTTGCCTTGGGCTCAGGTCATGATCCTAGAGTCCTGGGATGGAGCCCCACATCTGGCTCCCTGCTCAGCAGGTTGCCTGCTTCTCCTCTCCCTCTGCTCCTCCCTCTGCTCCCCCTACTCATGCATTCTCTCTGGCTCACTCTCTCAAGTAAATAAATAAAATCTTTAAAAAAATAAAAAATAAAGACATCCAAAGGGAAGCAACTGATTCATGTCCCCAAATGCTGAAAACTCAAAAACCAGAAACACCATGTATGAGAAGGCAGATTGAGAAATGGATCTTAATCAGAAGGAATGACTGAGACAAGAGGAGCTACATCCCAGATCCTCCCCTTTCTCTTCCCATTCCCACAACTATAGCAAAAGATAAAGATTACTCTGGAAAGGATGATTGTTTCTAAGTTCTAGGACACCCAGATGCAAGGTATAAATGAGGGCAGGCATATAGTGCCATTGAAAACACCAGAAGGCAGATCAAGTAAACAACTATATGTTGAACAATAAGAATTCTTTCCCTCATCTTCCACTCTGTTCCCAGAGTGCCAGAGCATAGGTTTAAAACCCCAACAGCAGATTTGTAAGGATTATCATTGGCTAAATAGAATCATCTGAGAGAAAAGACCTGCAGACATTAATATTCAGTCATCTCCAAAAGAAACTTCTAGATCCCTTTTCATTTTTTCTCCAATAAAGTTTATCAGTTAATAAAGTTTATCAGTTGTTACCAGGTACACAGCTTAGCACTCAACATTTCAGTGTCTCCTTATTTGGAATGAAGAGTAGATCCCTTGTTATTTGCAGAAATCCCTGCAATAAATTAAAAGAGAGAAAAAAACAGGAAAATAAAGAACTCAGAGCAAACAGAGCAATGCATATTATAGGAAAAAATTAAACACACACACACAAACACACACACACAGATAAGAAAAGACATTGTTTCAATGAATCAAGAAAATCATATTTAAAGGAATTTTCAACAGCAAGAAAGAATATGTGAAAATTAAAATAAGATTTAATAGAATGTTTGAAGATATAGTGGAAAAAACTCCTAAGAAGTCTAAGAAAAAGTCAAAGATTTGAACATAAGAGTGGCAGAAAAAATTAGATTATTTTAGATCCAGCATCTGATCTTAGTATTTCCAGAAAGAGACAGAGTAAGAAATGGAAAGAAATTATCAAAGAAATAATAGAAAAAATCCCAGAACTAAAATACTGATTTTCTAGTTTAAAAGAGCTCACTACATATCCAGAGCAATGAGAAAGGACACACACACACACACACACACACACACACACACACACACACACACACTCTTGCATGCACGCACACACCCCAAAGCACATTGTATTAAAATTTTGGAACTGGGAAAACAAAGTAACCCTAAAAGCCTCCAGAGAGAAAAATCAGATCTCATACAATAGGTGGAGAATCATAGTGATGTGCAATTTTTCAAGAGCAATTCCTAAAGCTAGAAGACAGTGAAAATGTGTGATCCATGACTACATTCTGAGCATTACATTACAATACAAAAAAAAATTATTTATGTGATAAAATTGACACACACACACAACCATAGTGAGAAATTTAATACTCCTCTCAAATAAAAAAGATAAATAAGGTAGGGAAAAACAGGGCAAGAATGAAAAATATTAAGGTCAACACAATTAAAAGTTTCATCTAAAACAGACATAAATACTTGTGAATTTAGGGTAGCACTATTGTATGGTAGTTGAGAACAGAAGAATGGGTGGAAGACATCTTGCTAGATTTAAATTCTTGCTCACGGATTTACCTGCTATGTTACTACAGGTGTACATTTGTTTCTTCAGCTTCAAAACAGGTATAAGAATAGTGCCTACTCCATAAACTTGTTGTGAGAATAAAATTAGATAATGTACTCCAGGAAGCTTAGGGAAGTATCCAGCTTAGAGTGCCAATAGGTGAGTGCATAGGCACATAATTCTGCACTAAAAAATACCTATTTTTTTCAGAAAATGGGAAACATTTACAAAATTAACCATAAAAATCAATATGATAAATTTGTATAAGTATACCCATTTGAGTCTGGTACAAAGTCAGGATCACTCTACTATTTGAAAGTGTATTAGAGGCTCAAGACAATGAAATAAATGAAAAATAAATGTTATAAAGGCCAGACAGAAAGAGACAAAACTGGCATTATTCCCAGACAAATGATTGTCCAAAGAGAAGATATAATAGTGTCTATAGTCAAACTAATAGAATAGGGAGTTCAGCTAGCATGTTAACTCTAAGAAAATACAGTAGCATTTCTATACTTCAAAAATAATCAGTTGGAAAAAGTATTAGGTAAAACAAATACCCATTCAAATTAACAAACAAAATTATTATTAAGAGAAAACCCCAAAAGTAGAAGCAAGACCTGTATGGAAGAATGTAAAAACAGAAGATTTATATGAATAAATTAGAAAATATAACATGTTTATGAGTAGAAAAATTAATATTTTAGGATGTCAAATATTCACACATAAATCTATAAAATTAATAAAATTCCAATTAATATCCCAAAAAATGTTTTTGGTGAATCTAGACAAGTTAATTCTAAAATTTATATAAAAGTATATAATGCCAAGAATAGTGAAGACAATTCTTAAAATATAACAAGGTAGAGCTACCAGATATCATCTCATGATAGATTTATAATAATTAAAACAATGTAGTGTTAGCACAGAAAAAAAGGGGATCAATAGATTGTATTAGAAAGCTTACAACAAATCCCAAAACATACATGTGATCTTGGTGTGTTATGAAAATATTATTATTGGTTGCTAGTAATCTCTAAATACCAGGAGAATGATAAATTACTGAATAAATATTATTACTTCTATCACCACAGTAAAAAAAAAACCTATGGCTTATAAGAAAAAGAAAGAAAAAGGATGTGCCACATGTATTAAGACCTAAATATGAAAAAAATAAACTTTAAAACATTTAGAATAATACATAAGAAAACATAGGCTAGAAAAAACTTTAAATAAAACCCCAAAAACACAAATCAGAAAGAAAACTATTAAAAATTTAACTGATTTCAATGTATAATCCCTAGTGAATAAAGAAATATTAGACAAAGTATTTTTTTAATGAAAACAGAAAAAGACTTGAAAAAGAGTTACAATAAAGTCTAGCAGAAGAGGATCAGTATCTAAAATACATTAAAATCACAAATAAAAAAAGAAGAAAAAGACACTACTCAAAATGGTTAAAAGTTTTGAATAGGAAATTTATATGAACCACTCTGTTTAGTTAATTCACGGAAAGACATATTCAGACTCTTAGAATTAAAACATCACAATAAGAAACCACTTTTCAACTATTAGTTTGCCATAAAAATAAAAATAATAGCAATTGCTGGCAAGTAGGTGAAGATAGTGAGGAAACAGGAGATTTCACTCATAGGTAGTGAGAGTGCAAATTGTTTTCAAGCACTCTGCAAAATAACTTGGCAAAACACACTAATATTAAAAAAAAAGTTACTTCTACTTTCAGTTTCAGCTTTGACATGCACAGAGTATGGAAGTCATCATTCTCATCCTTATAACAAGAAAAAGTTGGGCAAAGTAAACTCAATTGCTTTTCTTGGACCTATCAGATAATTGAGGCTCTAAGATAAACCACCATCCCAAAAAGTGGAGACAAGGTGCCTCCAGAGAGATGGAAGGGGTGAGATTTGCTTACTTGGAGCAGAAGCTGCTGGGTGCTGTAAGCCAGTAGGAACACTTGATGAAGGCCAAGTGTGGACTAAGGATCAGAGTCATACAGATATCCTTACACTTTTGGGAGCTTCATCCCCCAGAATCCCACCAGACTCTCACAGGGAGGATCTGAGAATTTGCTCTTCCCATCATTCCTTGTTCATTCACATTGACAGGGAGAGGAAAAGAGAATCAGGATGATTACCCAAGGTTTAATCTTCAGGGAGAAACACTTGGAGCAGGGGTAAATATACATCTCATCCTAGCTAGAGGAAGGGAACCATGCCTATCCCAGCCCTCCAACCTTTCTGTCTCATCTAAGGAAAAGAGGGAGGGGAAGCCATTGATCACAGGGAAAAGGCTCCAAGCAGGTAGACTGTGAATACTGTAGTCAGGGAAAGGAATGGGCACAAAAAAGGCATAAACCCACTCTTGGAGGGGGTTCAGAATCTCTTTTGAAGGACACAGTTCCTAGACACAGGCCTTCCGTGCACTTCAAAGACTGAGACATCATCATCAGAGTATTAGTGAAAGGTCCACTTCCCCAGATCCTACTACCAATACCAACAACATCTGCAATAACAGAGGATTCCGGTTGAAAGATACAGATCCTCCCTGGAGAGCAGTACAAAGGGAAGCACCAAAATGGATAGGGGAGGCAAAAGCAAGATTACTGGAGGAATTTGAAGCTTCTGGTGTCTATAGAAATAACAAACATTAAACACAGCCCAACTCTTAGCCAAATCAATATAAATCCTCACACTAAAGATTCTAAGTATCTATTACCATCATGCAACATGCCTAACTTTCAACAAAAAAGTATAATACATTTCAAAAGCCAAGAAAGAACCAGTCTGAAGAGACAAACCAATCATCAGAACCAGATGTAGAGATGGTACAGCTATTAGATCATCACAGAGGGAATTCTAAATAACTACAATGAATATCTTTAAGAATCTAATGGGAAAAGTCGGCAACATACAAAACCACATGGGTGACATCAGGAGAGAAGTGGCAATTATAAAGAAGAATCAAAAGGGATGTTAGGAGTAAAATTATAAGAAACAGTAACAGAAATGAAGAATGCTTTGGTGGGCTCATTTACAGCTGGACATGCAGAGGAAAAAATTTGTAAACTTAAAAGTAGGTTTATGCATTGTGTTTATGCCAGCACTGAAACCCCATGCTCTCACAATTGGCACCCAGTGATATATAAGATGTTGATAACTTGCAGTGGTGTTGTTTTACTTATAGTTTTAACATGCCTGTCAGGGGGCACCTGGGTGGCTCAGTCAGTTAAAAGACTGACTCTTGATTTCTGCTCAGGTCGTGATCTCAAGGTCATGAGATCAAGCCCTGCATCAGGCTCCCCACTCAGCATGGAGGCTGCTTGAGATTCTCTCTCTCCCTCTCCCTCTTCCTCTGCCCCTCCCTCCTCTCTCAAATAAATAAATTAATTAAATAATAAATAAACAAATAAAATCTTTAAAAAATGAAAATTTCGATTGTTGATTGGTGAGAGTCTCTGTTCGCATCCAGACCTTGGACACACACTGGCTGTGCTCTGGGGGGTAGGACTTCTCTCAGAGCTCTGTCTCCTCAGGTGAGACTCGTACCTGGATCTGGTGTCCCTTCCCTGTGGGTTCCCCTCTCCCCTCCTTCTGGGCTTCACCCAAGATTCTTCCAAAACGATTCTGCTCGCTACTTCCAAAAGCCAAAATACTCTCTTTTTTTCTCCCAAAATGTCCCCAGAGGTTTCCTTAGGAAGAAAACAATTGCCCTTTGACTACAGCCTAAATCAATGTCAGGTGAAAACTCTGTATGCCCCTATTATGAAGACTGGAAAGACCAGGCTATAGGAGCACAGAGTCTGTCTTCCACTCCCTTTGGAGGGTTGGGGGGGAACAGAGCTGTTTTGTTTTTCCCTCAAAGGCTTGCCTTATCTTAAGATTAAGCTATACAACTTCTAAAAAAGAAAGAAGAAAGAAAAGTTGCTCTGTATCAGAAACAGGTTGAGCATCTTATGTCAGGCTGTATGAAATTCATAGGAGCCTGGGAGCAATATATGCTTTGAAATTACTAACATGAAGGATGAATGGTTTTCTCCTCTCATAAATCTGTAGAAAGTCTCACTATCTTTTGGGCAATCAGGGGGCAGCTCCAGCTACACAAAGGAGACAGCCCTAAGATGTGTCTTTCCAATAACTCACTGAAACCTTTATTAACTGAAGGAGCAAAGAAGGAAGAGAATGAGACCTATGGTACCCAAAGGGTTGTCCTCAGCCCCTGATGGCATAGAAGTCCTCCTGTTTCATTGCAATGTTTCATTGTGGTTATCTTTTTGTCTCTTTCTTCCACAAGGCTCCAACTCCATTCCTAGAGCATAGCAATGGTGTCTGGTTCAGAAGAGGTTCTCAGGATATCCGTTGTGCAAGACTGAATGAATTAGTCAGCAGAAGATGTTAAAAAAGCAAAAGTTAAACAGGAATGAACAAGGACTATTCAGTATTTATTATGTTATCTAGAGATAATTATTCGTTACAGAACTCTTTGATATTTATTGATACATCACATGGAATGGAAATGTCAATTGGAATAGAAAGAGGCCTCCTCTATTATCAGCAGGAAGTAGGCCAATTAATTTAAGTTATTTGGACCAATACTTTTCTCTCTTGCTGAAAGATCATTGTTTTTAAATCTAGTGAAATGAAAAAAAAGAGCTTCAATTCATAATAGTTAAAGTAACTCATACATATTGAAATAATTATGAATGAAATGATGCATCTTAGATTTGCTTTGAAATAATATGTGTGTGTAGGGGGAAGTGAGTAGGGATCAAGGTGAAACTAGATGGGACATAAGTTAATAGCTCTTGAAGTTGGGTGATGGTTACATGCAGATTTATTAATTACTATGTATATTCTATATAAAAATAGAGTAATTCTTTACGTGGAACTATTCCTTTATGTAGACCCGAGAGGATGAGAATCCACATATTTGCCTTAGGATTAGCAAATATCATGATTCATACATTTATTAAAAGAACTGCCTACTCCTTCTCTTTAGAAAAGCCCAGCAATGCCCCCTCTCTTCCTAGGTGCTGCCTAGGGAGGTGGCAGCTCTCTTACTCAGCATCATGGCTGTCCTCGGTCCTCTGGTGAAGCCCAAGATCATTAAAAAGAGGACCAAGAAGTTCCTCCGGCACCAGTCAGACTGATACGTCAAAATTAAGCACAACTGGTAGAAACTGAGAGACATTGACAATAGGGTGCATAGAAGATTCAAGGGCCAGATCTTGACGCCCAAGGCGGGTTAGCGGAGCAACAGGAAAACAAAGCTCATGCTTCCCAGAGGCTTCTGGAAGTTCCTAGTCCATAATGTCAAGGAGCTTGATGGGCTGCTGATGTGCCACAAATCTCACTGTGCAGATTGCTCACAGTGTCTCCTCCAAGAACCACAAAGCCATTGTGGCAAGAGTGGCCCAGATGGCCCTCAGATTCCCAGTCCCCATGCCAGGCAGTGAAGAAAATGAATAGACAGATTATTTGCACATCATCCTCGTGTACACGAAACCATAAAACAAAAGAAAACAGCTCAGCAATAAAATAAGCATCTGCTTTCCTCTTTTTCCTATAAAAGTCTCATGATATAAACAGTCTTCTTAAGAACTTGAGCAAAATTGCATCACCCAGGGTTTGAGAAATACAAAGGACATGACTCAAAGGCAGAGGATTATAAAGAGATACGTGAAAAATCACAGCTGAACGTTTGCTTTAGGGCTCTGAGTGCCAACACACTGCTGAGTTCAGGTTTAGAAATTTGGCTTCCCACACCTGCCAGACTGCAGACAGCCCCAGCCCATCTAGACAGGGTCTTCAAGAAATGGGTCTCTCAGAAACTCAGACCAATAACCTCAAAACAGGGGAGTCACAGAGCCATGGGAGTCTGACTTTATTATATGCTACAGCTCCAACGGGACCTCAGTTCCTGTGAAAATGCTCTAAAAGCCAGTTATTGTTTTGTTTTGTTTTGACTTATCATTTTAGTGGTTGGTTTGTTCATCAGTTGTGGTCATTTCTCAAGAGGCCGCAATGAAGTTTCTTGTGATTGCTTCAACATCACATGTCTGCTTCTATTCTGAGTTGACTTCTATAAAGTGGCTCATGATAATATAATTTGCTAAGAGAGATTCACACAGCCTTCGAAGAGCCTCCTCAAGCACAAGGGCCAGAAACACAAATAACCACAGCCATCTCTTCCCTTTGCCCTCCCTGCTCCTCTTGAGGGCATTTAGATAAAGCCCACATTCTGGACATTGGCTTCTATCTGAGTGGAAATCAGTAGTTCAAACATACGTTCTGTATTCATGTTCATACATTTAGTTCTCAGAGGAGAGAGGGACAATCTCTTTCAGTGGGTATCATTGATAATTCCAGGTGATCTTTATAGGCATTGTTTGGTGTAAACATGAACATTGGTCTTGACTTCCACTCAACACCTATTGGGCACTGACTCATGGCAAATTGTGTGCCAGGCATAGGGAATCAAATGATAAGACAGAATTTGCCCTGGAGGAGCTCATAATTTAAAGCAGGAGATAAGTAAAAATGCACTCAGCCTTGGGGATATACAAAGGTGTGCATAAGGCATTAGGGAAGCAGGGGTAAGAGTGTCTCTAATGGGAGAGGGAGAAGCATTTTTGCTGATTCTTGAAGGATAAGAAAGTCCTTATCAGGTACAGAATGGGAGAGAAGACAGGAGATCAAGAATAGTGTGGGCAAATGCATGAAGGTCAAACAGTGCATGGCATCCCCAGGCAACTCAATACAGGTTGGCTAGAAAGTAGGGTGAATATAAACAAGTCTTGAGAAATGAGGTTAGACAAATGGGAGCAGGTCATATAGAAGTAGATGTTAGAAAGAGTCTTACTTCCACAGGATTCTGCAGGATTCAACGTACACATTCCTCAAATCTCTGTGCATTAGCAGCCCTAAACTTGCCTAGGCAATTCACGCATGTCTAAGTTTATCTGTAAGCCTGGCAGGTGGATTTGCTGGGAGCACATTCATGCAAGGACTGGGATAGAGAAACATCCAGGGGAATACAGTCAAGGCGAAGAAGAAAAACCTGGCATGGAGGCTTTGGAGCTGAGTCTTGGTTGTTGGAGAGAACTTGTGATTCTGAATACAACATGGTTTCTGGCCATCTGCTATGTCTTCAGCCCGGTCTCAAGGAGCCATGCTGGGACCTGGAGTGGAAAGGGACGGGGGTAAGGTGATGGGGCAAAGCAAAAAATAAAACCTGATGATGCTGCTTTGTCAATATCTTTAAAACCTCAAGACACAAACTGTTGTGCCTCTAACACTCTCGAAACATGAAAAGAGGCATTCTCTGTGACTCAGGGCAGGGCAGGGGGGCACACTGGCATTCTGAGGCTTGCAGTGTGTTGATGGCGGTGCCCTGGAGGGCAGCCGTGATGATGTCAGGAAGGGTGCCAGTGTCCATCAGATCAGGAGCAGTGCGGCAGGAGATGGTCCTGCTCCTGAAGTCTGGCTGCGGATGAGTTTCTAAGGCCAGATGAACCACCTCGTGGGGTTCCCGCTCACACCTCTTTCCTCTGGGTTACATTATATTATTCACTATTGCATTCTTTGAGTTGATCTTAGAGCCAGGCATGAGTAGATGCTCAATAAGCATTTATTAAACCGAGTTCCATTTACTTTTAAAAGCATTGCAGAGAAAAACAAATCAAATATATTAAATATAGATTGGCAAAGCCTCAGAATGTGTACTTCGGCTGAAATCGCCACTTGAACGCTGTTCTCTTTCCGCGTTGAAAAACAGACTGCCACATAACCTCTCCCTTCGAGGGTATTTTGCGTTCTGCTAGATTCATCTTCATGGAACCTATATGAGTTCAGAACCTCGTGGTATTCTTTTCGTTTTTCAACCAGATGTGTCACTGACACTCTGGCCTGCTCTGCCATGAGGAGCGGAAGTATCCCCCAGGCTTCTTTAGGATAATCACCATGCTTTCTTGGATCTCCGATACACTCTGTGAAAATCAGCACTGACTTTGAAGTCAGATGTCCACCCCACTCCAAAACCCTGCAGAGAACAATAAATACTTTTTAAAAAAGATTTACATGTTTATTTTAGAGATAGAGATTGAGAGAGACAGAGAGTGGGGCGGGAGGGGGGAAGGGGCAGAGTGAGAGGGCAAGAAATCCTCAAGCAGACTCCCTGCTGAGTGTGGAGCTTGAGTTGGGCCTGGATCCCAGGACCCTGAGATCATGGCCTGAGCCAAAATCAAGAGTCCAGGCTTACCCGTCTGAGCCACCCAGGCATCCCTACAATGAACACTGTTGAAACTAACAAGACTGCCTCGGTTTGACCTAATGGAGGTAGAGCTCCCTTGTTTCAAACGCGTTACATAATGGTGAAGGAGACAGGAGGAAGAAGTAGACAGGTCCAGTAATGGTCTCAGAATAAGCTCTCCAGATGTGCCATATATATACATATATTTTTTTTCTCAACTCAGGCTGTCACCAACATTTCAACATTTAATGTTTGATTTCCTGCTCTCTTCTTGCCTGCCATGGAAATTGAACTGAAGCTCCCCCCCACCCTTCACAGAAGGAATCACACACACACACACAAACACACACACACACACAAACACACACACACACTTTTCACTGTGCTCTCATCTGTGAGCATCTCAAGCAGGGTTTCGTCTGCAGGTTGCAAGTTAATGTCACAGAGGGGAAGCTGCCATGTGAGAGCTGTCACACATCAATCATTTCCTCTGATTTCACGCTGCGAGGTGTGCATTGATTATTTTTACTTCTTGGCTGTATCTCCTTCCTAGACTTCCCTGGGGAAGAGCGAGAGCCCTGCTCCACGTAGGGCAAATTTAAAAAGAGAGGGGCATTTTGCAAAGGGAGCTGCACAATCTTACCGCCCTCTCGGGGACCGTTTGGAGCTCCATCTGAGACACTCGTGTGTCCCCCCCTTGTGCAAAGCCCCCGCTGCTCCCCGGCATCCATGTCTGCTTCACTGATCTCAGACCTTTTCAACCATATCCTTCCCGAAGTTTCCATCTATCAGCAGCACTTCAGGGAGAATAATGAGGAAATAATTGCCTATCTTGAAAGCCCAAATTATGCCAGGATGGAATTGACAAGGCAGGAGTAATTGAGAAGAAAATGCTTTTTTGAGAGAAGTCTCCAAGTTGGCTTTCATATTTCCGGGCTCTGAAGTTCCAGGGGGTCATTGCGTGGAATGGGGAGGGCAAAGAAGGTCTCACTGTGGCGAGGCTGGTTTCCACTCCCTGTTTCTAGAATAACAACAGCATTCTATGCCTCTTGTTCTCAGGGGATTTAGAAGCCTTGGCCACAATGTCTAAGGTCACGTAGAGGTAGAGCTTTACATCAAGAAACCTGTCCCCTTGGCATAAACTGTAGACCTCAGACAGCTGCTCAGTCCTTGGAGAGCATACCTTTGCAGACAATAAATTGTGTAAGATATTAGTTATAACCTAAAGTGACAATAGCAGCTACCATACATTAAGTGCCTTCTATGGGATAGATAAACGCTAGTGCCATACACGCACGCCGGGGCTGACCCTTCCTCCAACCTGAGAGTGATCATTTTTTGCAGTTTAGAAATGTGAAAACAGAGGATCCGACAGGTTCAGTCACTTGGCCAAAGCCACAGTTTTGAGGGAGTATTCAACCTCAGGCCCACCTGGCTCCTTCCCACTTTGGAGCCTTTGGTAAATTTTCCTACCATCCGGGTGGAGAGACAGATAAGGAAAATATCTTATTGTCAATGAGTGAGTTATATTATTTTCCTATAAAACAACACATAAAGAGACACCTGTGTGACACCATCGGTTAAGCGTCCGACTCTTGGTTTCGGCTCAGGTCAATGATCTCAGGGTCGTGAGATTGAGCCCCACCTGGGGATCTGTGCTCAGTGCAGAGGCTTCTTAAGACTCTCTCTGCCCCTCCTCCCTCAAATAAATAAATAAATCTTTATTTTTTTAAAAAGATTTTATTTATTTTTGCGTGAGAGAGAGCACACAAGAGAGGATGAGGGGCAGAGGGAGAAGCAAACTCCCCACTGAGTGGGGACCCCAATGCAGGACTCGATCCCAGGACCCTGGGATCATGACCTGAGCTGAAGGCAGACGCTTAACTGACTGAGCCACCTAGGTGCCCCAAATAAATAAATCTTAAAAAAAATAACATAAAATAAAACAACACATTGAAGGCAAGGTATTGATTAGGTCTATTGCTTTCCTAGACCTATAAAGGTAAGACATTGGTGACATCTTGGTTTGGAAAACCTTAACTTTTCTGCTCGTGACCCAGGGTACTGCAATATAGCAGAAAGAGTAATTAGAAATGTTTGGTTGTCTATCGCTGGGGAAAAAACCATCCCAAACTTGGAATTCTAAACAGAAAAACAAAACTATATATATTTGCTGGCAACTCAGGGATTTGGTCAGAGCTTCCGGTCTCTGGCCCCCATGGCCTGAGATAGGACAGTTTGACTCTGCCCAGAAGATCCGTTTCCAAGATGGCACACACACATGGCTGACAAGTTGGTGCTGGTTGCCCCGTGGAAGGTCAGTGGGGCTGTCAGCCTGGAGTTTACTCCATGTGGCCTATCCACCTGGCTTGTTGGGCTTCTGTCAGTATGATATCTGGGTTCTGAGAGGGTTTATCCCAAGAGCCAGCAGTCCAAAGGACAGGACCCAGTGGGCAAATGTATCAAACCTCAGCTTCTTTTACACTGGGGTTACACCAAAGCTAGTTTCACGACCAAGCTCAGTTAGTGTGGGAGGAAACTACACAAGAGACTGAATACCAGAAATTGTGGCTCACTGGGGGCCACCTAAGTAGCAACTCTTCCCCAGAAGCATACTGACTTTGATCTGAATAGGGGCTCTAACTAGTTCGTGCTTCCTATGTAAACCTGAGAAAGTTGCTAAGCCTCTCTGTTCTTTTCCTTCCCCACCTGAGAGATTGGTTTAACAGAATCACCCACATACCTTTGCTTAATTCCTATAATTTCCACACTGATGTGGGATTAGAGTGTTCTTCTGCTTCAGAATCTGGCAATTCTGAATTAACTCTAATAAAAGAAATCAGGGCTCAACATCTGTGCAACAGGAGCTGGGTAAGGATGGCAAACCTCAAGCTTTCTCTTCACAGAATCCTGAGATAATGGTTGTTATGTTTTCTTACCAAGAAAAAAAAATGAAGAGAGAGTTTCTAAAACACTTTACAGGGTGTTGACATGAAAGAAGGCTGACTGTGTGGATGCAGCATGATTAATAGCAAAGATTATAGTCTTGGGAGTAAACAAAGACTGGATATAAATCTCCCTCATGCTGCTGAGGGGATGCCTCTCCCAGAAACTCAAATGCTGTTAGCCTTAGTTTCTATATTTTAAAAGAGACATCCTGGATAAGCTAAATAAGATATTAGTTATAAAGAGCCTCTCGTAGAGTCCTATATTACTGTATATACTCAATAAATGGTATTGTTTTTATATTTGTTGTCAATATTAAAGAGAAAATACTTACCACTATTAGTTACCTAAATAATCCAAAGCCAAGAAAGACACCAAGTGGCTTATATCTTCATTTTCTTGCTTTCTTTGTGTCAGGATTTCAATATATTTGTTCCAGACTCTACTTTGGAATCGGTCCCAAGTTTCCTCCAGATTATGTGATGTTGTAGGCACTTATCTCTAAATCTGGACTTCCTCTCATAAAAGGGGTAAGAAGGTGTTTAGACGAGATATGGGGTCATTTTATACACTATTTGGGGTTTTATGACTGAATAAGAATTTTTAACACTGTAATTATTACCTATAATAACATATGGATTCAACTACTGTATCAAAGATTGGAAAATAAAAGCACCTTAAGTGTTTACTTATTTTTCTATCTCCATACAAGTTTAAAGATCAACAGCCCTGATTTAACATCATGGCTCTATATTACCATCTTTCTCTCTTGTTGCTCTGCCAATCTAAATACAAAGCTTTCATCTCATGGTCTCAAGCGGGCAGCCCCTAATTCCACCCTGACATCTACATTCCTGTCAGTGGGAAGTACAGTGGAAAAAAGGGAAGTTGGGACCCAGAAATTGCCTACATCCCCTTTGCACACATAGCATTGGCCAGGACATAAGGATATAGCCACCTAAGCTTCAAAAGAGGCTGAAAGGGTGCCTGGGTGGCTCAGTCGGTTTAGCACCTGCCTTCAGCTCAGGTTATGATCCCAGGGTGCTGGGATCGAGCCCCAAGTTGGTCTCCCTGCTCAGCGGGGAGTCTACTTCTCTGCTCCCTCTGCTGTTTCCCCCATCGTGCTCTGTGGCACGCTCTCTCTCTCTCTCTCTCTCTCTGTCTGTCAAATAAATAAATAAAATCTTAAAAAAAAAGAGGCTGGAAAATGCAATTTCAGCAGGATGGTTACCTGTCTATCTAAAACTCAATCATTCAATCACTAAAGGAGAAACAAAAACAAAAAATAACAAAGTATAAATATTGAAGAAAACCAACAGACTGTTCCACATACTGTAATTGAATCTCTAGTTCACTCAATGTTTTCATTTGTTTTGTTTTGTTTGAAAGCATTTTTATGTGTCAGAATCATTTTTAAAAAGGAGACTTTGGGGGCACTTGGGTGGCTCAGTTGGTTAAGCATCTGACTCTTGATTTTGGCTCAGGTCATGATTTCAGGCTTGTGGGATCAAGCCCCACATCAGGCTCCCCGCTCAGTGGGGAGTCTGCTCTCTCTCTCTCTCCTCCTCTTCCCCTCCCCCCTAAAATAAATAAATACATCTTTTAAAAAAGGGAGACTTTGCATTAGATACAATGTTTAAAAGGGAAGCATAATTGTTTGGCCCTTGGGTTACAGGTAACACGTATTTTTAAATTTCTCAATGAGAAAGTGCCATATTTTAATAAGATGAAATGTATTTGTGGGATTGAGGGCTGTAGGGGGAATAGTTTATTACAGGGTTAACAAATTTTTCAACAAGGGCCAGATTGGAGGTGTTTTAGGCTTTTTTTTTTAAGATTTTATATACCTATTTGTCAGAGAGAGAGAGAGAGAGAATGAGCAGGGAGGTGGGGAGAGGGAGAAGCAGACTCCCTGATGAGCAGGGACACCCATGCGGGACTCAATCCCAGGACCCTGGGATCATGACCTGAGCCAAAGGCAGACACTTAACAGACTGAGCCACCCAGGCACCCCATAAGCTTTAAGGGACATTCTGCCTCTGAAACAAATAGTCAACTCTGCACATAAATGAATAGGTATAACTGTGTTCCAATAAAACTTTATTTATAAAAATGGGTGATGGGCCAGTTTTGGTTCATGTGCTAGTTTGCCAGCTCCTGATTTATTAGCTGCTTAAGTTTAATGGCAAAAATGTTCTATCCTCCCTTAGAATCAGATTTTTGAAATGTTCTGAGAGATGCCATGTCAATATATACATTTATCTCTGACCCCACTGAGCGACTAATTTAAGCAGAGAGAAAAATTGGTACACTGGGACAATCATCACTTGATCACTGATGCCAAATGAATTATAATATGGTAATTCTTGTTCTCCAGGAATAACTAGTTGGACATTTGAAATAACCACTTTATACGTCATAGAACATATAAGTAGAAGAGACGATGTTCCAAATATTCCCAGCCTTGCAACTTTTGTTACTCTGTTATGTATTCAATTGGGGGATTAGACATATTTAATTGTCAATCAAGTCTCTTTCAGTTCTAGACTTCTAGGATTCACTGCAAAATTTAGTACTGGCATTTCCTCAAAAAGAGTGAATTCATTCATTTGCTCAACAAATAATTTTTAGACAATTATGATGGTCCAGGTACTGTTTTTGTCCATGAATAGAAAGTTACAGAATAAAAGTCAATAGATTTTTGGTCTCATGGTGCTTACATGCTAGTAGAGATGAAAAGGGGGAAAAAAGGAAGGGAGGAATGAAGGAAGGAACAAAGGAAGGAATGAAGGGTGAAGTGAGGGAGAAAGAGATAGCAGAAGAAAATCAGATAGTAATAAGTAGAAAAAGCAAAATAGAGTGAAAGAAGCCAGGCAATGCCTATTTGAAGAAGTTACGTTTATTATTATAACCTCCATATGTAAATAACAAAGAAGATTTTTTTGAAGCTCACATGATGATAAGGAGGAAGATCATTACAAGCAAGCGTATTGGGTAACACAAAGACAGCAACCAAACATGTTCTAGAAACTGAAAATGGCCCTAAGTAAATGTGGCAAGGGGTAGGACAGAAGGGCGCCAGAGGAGGCTGGAAATGTAGGTGATAACCAGATGACACAAAGCCTTATAGTTCATGGTACAGGGTTTAGACTCTATTTTAAATCCAGTAGTAATCCTTTGAGGAGTTTTAACAGGGAAAGTATTGAGTGGATAAATGAAACAATTATGAAAAGTAAAAAAAGAAACAGTATCTTCAAAATGCTTATTTTTTAGTGTGTTTGCTACTGTCTAGTAATTATTCCAGAAGGAAGTGTTGCCATTAGAAAAAAAAAAGTAAATGGTACTGCCTAATGGGCAGGCATTGAGGTGTAGCTCTGAGGTCATCAGCTGGAAGGATTTAGAGTGTTATGTGTTAGTTACTGTCAGCTGCCCTTAGTAAAGTACTACAAGGAAGAGGTGAGCTAAGGCAAGAATCAACTGTTCGCAAGTGGAGACCAACATATATATAGAATTAAAAGATGATGGACCTTCCAGGGTTGAATCAGCCATCTGACCAGAAGTTGAGTTGACAGGTCCCCTCTAGACTTGATCAAGAGTGTGTTTTTATTTTTTAAGATTTTATTTATTTATTTTTCAGAGAGAGAGAGAGAGAGCACAAGCAGGGAGCATGGCAGGCAGAGGGAGAGGCAGGCTCCCCACTGAGCAAGGAGCCCCATGCGGGACTCCATCTCAGGACCTTCGGATCATGACCTGAGCTACAGGCAGACGCTTAACTGACTGAGCCACCCAGGCATCCCTTGATCAAGAGTTTTGCACAACAGCTGGAGATCCTGGACTTTGGACTGTGCTTTGTTTGTGTGAGAGGACAAGGAAGAAATGGATATTTTCTGGCCAAAAAGTGAGATGTGTTAGAGGCAAAGTCGTTTCTCTTCATTTCCAAGCTCTCTTGCAGTTTGGTCTGATAGTTAGCCATAAACTGTAAAGAAAAGTGGTGTATGTCACATTTGGGACTGTCCATAGAAATCCCCCTTAGTAATCCTCCACGCTATTTTCTCTTCTGCCTCCTCTATGTGGGTAGGCAATGGTGATCTCAGAAACAACGTGTTCAAGATGGCCGAACAAGATGTTACTGAACTCAGGGCGCCTGGGTGGCTCAGTTGGTTAAGCCACTGCCTTCGGCTCAGGTCATGATCCTGGAGTCCCGGGATCGAGTCCCGCATCGGGCTCCCCCTTCTCTGTGGGGAGCCTGCTTCTCCCTCTGCCTCTGCCTGCCACTCCCCCTGCTTGTGCTCACTCTGTCTCTCTCTCTCTCTCTATGTCAAATAAATAAATAAAATATTAAAAAAAAAAAAAGATGTTACTGAACTCAGGTTCCCGAAGCACAGCCTGGAGAAGAGCCCCTGCTGATGAGGAACACCTGTTTTTAACTCTAAATGAGTGAGAAATATACTTCTATTGGATTTGAGCCATTATGGGTTTTTACAGCATTACCTGAACTAACAGTTCCTTGACTCACATATTGGATGAGGAGCAGGTTTGGGAAAAAGGCAAGATGGAGGGTTTTGTTTGTTTTTGCTTTCCTCTTTGTTTTGCCACATTAAGTTCTACATGCATATTGGACAAGTGGCTTGCCTTGTAAGCCCTTGGAATATAAGGGTCTGGAATTCCAGGTGGTGCCTGGGTGGCTCAGTCAGTTAAGCGGCTGCTTTCAGCTTAGCTCATGATCCTGGAGTCCTGGGATAGAACGGGCTCCCTGCTCAGTGGGGAACCTGCTTCTGCCCCTCCCCCTGCTCATGCTTGCTCTCAGTCTCTCTCTCTCTCTCTCTCTCTCTCTGTGTGTGTCTTAAATAAATAAATAAAATCTTTAAAAAAATGTCTGGAATTCCAGGAGTGGACATTTGGGAGTCATTAGAACCTAGATGTTATTTACAGCCATGAGATCCAGTTTATAGTTAAGAGAAGGAGGCTCGAAGCTGCTTCAGGAGCAGTCAGCGTTCAGGAGTCAGAAGAAAAAAAGGAGCGAGAAGTAAAGGCCAGGATGCTCCAACCTATGAAGGAGGAGAAAAACCAGGAGTGAATGATATCACCAAAGGTGAACCCCGTCTAAATACAAGTTCATGTCTGAGGTTTATAAAATACACATCACCGCAGGGGTCTCTCTGGGAGGTAAAACTTTGTAACCCTTGGGGTAGAATGTCAAAGTTTATTTCTTCAGAAGTAAATTGTAAAGGAAACCACCAGCTCAATAGACTGTACACCTGTGTTTTCTGAAGTCCTTTGCTCAAGGGAATAGTGAGTCAGAACATTTGAATTTAATGCTTCATTTTGTAATCCCCTGAGTACCAATGCGGCTACATAAACAGCCATTTCCTGTAACCTCAGACCATACATCCAGTTCTCACCTCACTCTTGTCACCCACACATGCTGACAGGTTTCCTTCTCCCACTACAAGGTTTGAAATGAGAGATACAGGGGAAAAAAAAAAAAAAGAGCAGGTGAGCAGGAAAAAAAATAGCAAAATCCCCACTGAGAATTTCGCAGTCAAAACACTCACTCACCTTTGCAAAGAGGAGACAATAGGGATGAAATAATCATGTGTATAGTTTCTTCACATTCAGAGGATGCTGCTGAAAAAGAGACTGAGTCTGGAAGTAAGGACCACCAAGAGCCGGCCAGGCATGGAAACACAGAAGAAATGGCTGGATTATTCCAACCTGGGTTTCAGGTCATTTTCTGTCAAGTGTCCAGGCAATGACTTACTCATTGTTAGGGGAAAAAAAATGTTTGTCTGAAGGGAGATGAGTCTTTGTTTAACTCACTATTTTACTATTGTAAGGGTCAAAGTAAGGAGCTAGAACTAAGAGACACCAGGCTTTCATGGACTAGGTAAAACAGAAGCTCATTTTTCCCTCTTATTCTCTCAAAAGGGTCCAGAGGTGAGTGACCTAGAGCAATGGGGTTGGTAGCTCTTTTAGCCTCACCATGTGGCTTCCATGTTAGAATCTAAGAAAGCTCTTTTCATTTCTTTACCATAGGGAAGGGAGAAAGAGAGGCAATGGGGAACTAGTAATATCCTTAGAGAAAATGATACCAAATTGCATAGGTCATGCCTGCTTATATTCCATTGGCAAGAACTTAGTCATACACCTAGCTGCAAGAGAGTCTGTGGAATGCAGCATCCAGTAGCCAGAAAGCCAAATCCCTTGCCAAAAGTGGCATGTACTTGCAGGGGAAGCTGTTTGTCTAAAAGGAAGATCAGGAGAAGAGATTCTCAGGAGAGTTTAGGGGCATGTGTCATGATGTTCAAAATAAGAGCTGAGGTTCATAGTGTCAAGACAGACCACAGGATGGGAGCGCCCTTTAGACTTCCACTAACCCAACCTCAGGCTCTAGGTCACCATTCTCTGCCTTCTTTTCCCTTTTTGGGTTGCTCCTGGTATTCTTTTAACACTGACTTCAATGATGTCGAGAAATGTAGGGAAACCCCATGGTTAGTATTAACCCTGAACTTCCCTGCATCTCAGGCTTATGTTAGAAATCGAAATAGAGTTTGCCTTATGTCAGAAACTCTGCTCAAGGGATGAGGATATTTATGGGAGTTGATATAAATAGCAAAACAAAGTCCAACTTTTGGAGAAGAAACAAACCTTTTGGTTAAGGTTTCTATTTCCTGTTTCCAAGGCTCTGGGAGAAACCATACTAATGTAGTCACATGGCCATATAATTGTTTGAATATGCCAACATGAGAAAATTTAATTTTGTTTTTTTAAGACTCATTTCTCTTGTGGTGCAACCTCTAAGGTGGTTTCCAACTGTCTTGGTTGGCTCGGGTTGCTATAACAAAACACCATAGACTGGGTGGCTTACACATAGACATTGGTTTCTCACGGTTCTGGAAGCTGGTGATCCAAGATCAAGTTGCCATCTAGATTTGGTTTCTGGTGAGAGCCCTCTTCCTGGCTTATAGACAGCCACCTTCTCACACGGGGGAGAGAAAGAGCTCCAGTCTCTCTTCCTCTTCTTATAAAGAGTCTAATGCCATCATGCAACCTACTCTCATGACTTTATTTAAACCTTATTACTGTCCAAAGGCCCCACCTCAAAATACTGTCACATTGGTGGTTAGAGCTTCAACACAGAAATCTGGGGGGACACAGACCCTCAGTCCATAACGTAGATGATTCTCGTTTCTTGGTATTTATACCACTGTGTTCTTGTCATATGAGAAAGTGTCTACCTTTGCAACCATAAGTGAATGTGTGTGACTTCTGAGCACAAGTCATAAAAGACATTGCCCCTTCGATCTTGCTCTCTTGGATTGCTCACCCAGGAGAAAACAAGCCACCACATCATGAAGACACTCAGGCCACCCCCTGTAAAGACTCGTGGGTAGAGAAACCAATTCGTTAGCACCAAATTACCAATATCAGAATTGATCCTCCAGCCCCAGTCAAGCCTTCAGATCATTCTAGCTCCCCAGCTCTTAAATATTTTAGTAGAGGCCCTGACATCATGGAGCAGAGGTAAGTTACCCCTGCTGTGCCCTGTCTGAATTCCTGACCCATAGAAACTGTGACATAATAAATGATTACTTTTGTTTCAAGTGACTAAGTTTTGGGAGTGATTTGTGATGTAGTAACACATAATATCTTTCCATGCTGGTTTCCTTTCCATTATATTTCTACTTGTGTTGAGTGGCATTGGAGTAGCCATTGGGAGTTGGGGATCTTGCTAAGAAATATTTAAGTTCGGAATACTTGTAGTTTTGAATTAATGGGGAACATTTATGTAGTTTGTAGCCAATATTGTGCATAAATATGTTCTCTCTAGCTGTCTTAGCATAGCAAGAGCTCCCCAAGTTTTCCCTGAGCAGTATGTCACAAAAATAGCCCATCCTCTGGGGCCTGATGGCATATGGCCCATGCAGGAGACACAAGATGTGAAATACAGGAAGTCAGAAGTTAGTCTGTGGAAAACTCTCTCATTCAAACATGTATAAAACTTTGTTTCTTATGAATGCTCAAGCAAAATTGGGAGGTTCTCTACTATCAGAAATACATGTAATAATAGAGTGTACACAATCATAAACACATGTCATGCGTCTTTTCTCTTTTTTATGGGAGTTACACAAAATAGAATTTAACAAAATTCCTCTATTTAGAATATTCAATCCTGTAGTAGTACTACAAACAAAAAATGCATCTGTGTGGGAAATAACATGTTTTTCCATCCTAATTCTCAGTAATAATAATAATAATAATAATAATAGATCATCCATGTAGAGGAAAATATTAATTTTTTTCAAGTATTTTTATTAAAGAATAGAGCAAAATTATTGTCACATGAATAAGTGATTAAAGCATGTGTAGCCACAAATGAAGAGACAAGGTAGTAGAGAGGTAAGTTAGGCAGCTAATTAATACCATGTTATGTCATAATTCCAGATTTTGTGACCCTTATGGTATTTGCCATTTTGGGGGAGCATTTTCTCTTCCTCACTTAATATTTACTTTTTGGCCTAATTTTGCATTCATGACATTTTCTTCTTTTTCTTCTTAAGAAGAACCCCCAAGATCATATAAATTTCAGACTCCACAAAACCTGAATCTCCCCATGCCTAATCTTGCTCTTAGAACTCTCTCCACATGAATGCTTCTCCATTCATTTGTTCATTCATTCAATGATAAAAATTCAGCCCCAGCCATGCCATCCCAGTGAGGAGCCTTTCCAAATGCTCCAAATTCATTCCAGGATGAAGCCGCCCTTGGTGTGGACCCCAGCAGTCAGTGTTTCCTGCCCTTTATATTTTGTTGACATCCTTCCTTTCCTCCAAGTCGCAGGGTCCCTGAGGACAGACAGGGACTTTCTTACTTATTTTTTAATACACACAGATTCAACAGTGTCTGGTAATAAGTGGGTGCTTGTTCAGAAATGTTCAATAGCACAACTCCCATGCTGGGAGCTGAGACTTCACAGAACACTCAAAACATTTATTTCTTATTTATCTTTTCAATCTACTTCAAGTCCCAAACCTCAGTCTTTGCTGAATTTCGCTCAAGTATTGACTTTTTTTTCCCCCAGCTAGTTGACTTAACTCCTTAAATGTTTATCAATGTGTATGGTGAGCAGACTATTGGCCCCTCGATCCCAATGCCTAGAGTCTATGAACATGTTCTCTTTCATAACAAAGAGGATTTAAGTTTGCAAAGGGAGTTAAGAGTACTAATTAGATGAGCCTAATATAGACATATTATTCTGGATAATCCAGAGAGGACAAATGTCATCACGAGTGCTCTTAAAAGGGAATCAGATGAAAGACCCAGAGAGATAGCAGTTGAAAAGAACTGGGCCCAACATTGCTGGCTTTAAAGATGAAGGAATGAGACCAGGAGTCAAGGAATGTGGGCAGCTTCTTAAAGCTGGATAAGGCAAGGAAAGGAATTCTCCCTTAGAGCCTCCAGAAGGAACAAAGCCCTGCTGACTCCTGAATTTTAGCCCAGTGAGACATATCATGCACTGCTGACCTCCAGAACTGTAAGATAATAAATTCATTCTTTTTAAGCCACTAAAATTGTGGTAATTTGTTCCATCAGCAACAGGAAATATATGCAGTATGGTAAGACTACACAGTACAAGCCTTTATTTAACTATAAATCATACCTACCTACACTACCTCAGACTATAGCATTTATTGAAATCAATGTTGAAAATATGTTTAGAAATTCATTTGAGCTTACCAGCAAATGTTCCCTTTGGGAGAAGCCCAGCCCTGCTATTATTAATCCAATAGCCTTGGAATACAGCTAGATCTCCCCAGGAGTTTAGCTGAGATCAATTAAAGGAAGAAGCCCCAATGGGTTATAATATTAATTTATGAAACATAAATAACCCAGTGCTCATGTGACATCTTGCATTTTGTAAGCTTTCCCTTGTTAATACTGCCTTTGGTTTGGTTATTTAATGTTTACATTCCAAGGAAGGCAAAACACCAGGAAAATAAATAAATTCTTCTAAGTTTGTCATATTGGCTATTAATGAATGGAAATAGATGGTGGAAGGTATGCACACTGATCAGATTTCTTCCAAAAATCAAAAATCTTATTTAAGAATGAGTCATTCTATCAACATATTCCTGAAAGACTTCTATTCTTGGAACAAATGTTTTTATCTGTCTAGACCATTCAAAGAAATGGTAGATAAGTTAACATACCTGTTAAAAACAAAGAATTTTTAGCTTTTGAAAGGATGAACTCAGAAAGAATTGCCTGATGTTTGCACGGGTTGCCTTTGCTCTTTCCTTGATCTCCTCTAAAGATTTTAACAAAAATAACAAGAAAAAGACCTGATATGACTTGCATTTAAGAGAGATCACTTGCAAATGAGAGGATGAGCCAGGAGAGCAAAAGCAAGGAGACAGTTAATAGGTTACTGTAAAAACAGCTCCAATATCTATAAAGACGGGCTGTGATTTGCCACCTCAGAGAAAACAGAACTATTTTTGGTCACACTGACACCACACATATGGTGGATATTGTTTTTAATTACATTAGTCTGAAAGCTTTTTAGGGATAATGGCCACATTTGCTTACATTTCTAATCTTATACGCTAAAATTATTGCTAATGTGAGCAATAATATAATAACCTTGGTTTTCTTTTCAAATGGTTAGTGTTTCCAGATTTGTGTCAACTCAGATGTTTATGGGGATGGTCACTTCAATGTTTTGAATGCTAGCTTAGAAATCCAAATTAAAGTGGCAGCTGGAAAGGGAAAGAAGGGGGTGGGGGGCAAAAAAATTTTTCAGATTTTATTCAATTATTCAGTTTCTTGAAGCTCTTTGGTTTTTCCTACCTCTCATTTATACAGTTCATTATATTTGACATTTATAGAGCTGCTTTCAAAACAAAGACCCAGAAGGCTTAATGCACCATAGTAAGAGACAGAAGAGAAATCAGCTCACATGCCAGGTGCATGACGCCATCTCTGATGTGGAATGTAGCAGCTGGACCACAGCTGGTGGGCAATGAGCACCGGACAATGGCCCAGAACAGGAAGTGGAAAGGAATCCTGCGTCCAGTTGAAATTTCAAGAGCAATAGGAGGAAGCAGCAGGAGATGACACATCTGAAGGTTGCTGGGATATTCATCTTACAAAACATTCAGGCTCCCTCCTCAAGGGTGGAGGGACTGGCATGGCGGGGGAGATCCTCAGTCATCGGGCGGAGGAGATCCTCCAAATCAGCCTTGACCAGTCAGAGGAATGGTTTGAAGACATGGGAGCACCTTGCCTAGAAATGGCCTAACCAGGAAGCAGAGATGCCTCTGCCATGAGGGTCTTCTGCCCTGAGGGGTGGAAACAGAAAAGGGGACTTTCTCCACACCGCCTGTCTGTTTTGTATCCGGTGGACAAGGATAAGAGCCACCACTTTTCACTTGAGGGTTTAAAACAATGTGGTCAAGTCCAAATATTTTCAAGATTACTTTCATGGAGACTGTGTCTCATGCCTGGAGGATTGAAACACTCATTCCAATCTGTTCACTTCTGACATTTTTAGTGCACCTCCTCAAATTACACCCCAGCAGTAGAATAAATGGGGATGAAGGCTTCAGGGCTTCCTGTGTGCGTGTGTGTGTGTGTGTGTGTGTGTGTGTGTGTGTGTGTGTTGCTGTTCTTAGAAGAAGGTTGGAAGAAAATAAAGGGGGAAATATAGCCCTAGTTCACTTGGACCTGCTGAGCCATTTGGGCTGATTTGAAGTTAATAGTAAGTGACAAAATTACTACAGATCTGACAAACTATGACAAACACAAAGCCAATAAGAAGGCCGACAGTCACGGCTCTGAGATGGGAGGTTCACGGCAAGATGTGCAATTGATTGAAATGAAGCTCACATAGACCTGTACCTCTGAAACAAATAATACATTATATGTTTAAAAAAAAAAAAGAAGAAATGTAAGCTCAATTCAGGGATCTCTCCTTGCGGGGGAGGGGGGTGGGGGAGCAACTGGGTTGCACAGCATGGGTGCAAACACTGATTACACAGTAGTGTGTCATGAAATGTCACGTTAAGAGAGATTATGAGACCAGAGTCAACAGACTCAGCCGGAAGGACTGACCAGAGGTAGCAAGGACACACCTACCATGTATTCACAACCTTGGCTGGAATATTGGTAGAAGAGAGACAGACGTAGTTAGAGGTCATTTTCCTGCAAGATGTACATAATTTCCTGATTTTAAAACAAAAGCCTGCCTACAATGTGACTTTAGCATGTGCCAAGTTTTTCTGGGACGAAGATGCTGCAGGCCCTCCTTCAGAGCCACGATTTCTGGAGTAGCCACTCTGGCTATACTGGGCAACCAGGGTTCCAGGAGGCAACACACCCAGGATTGGTCAGCAATGCATGGGAAGGTCTTCACTCTTTAGATGTAATGTAATATGTACAGAAAGAAAGCCAGGGCAGACATCTTAGCAAATGGGGAGCAGTGTGTTAGCTAGAAGATGACAAGGAAGGTGACCGGAAGCAGCTCTGGGAAGGAGAATTGTGAACTGAGGCCCTCTCTCCCAGGAAACAGATTTAAGAGTTGAAACTGGCTGGGAGAGAATTCCATTTACCCTAAGGCAAGCAGAAGTGGAGTTTTTCCTTCGTGGGCTCACCATGTCCTGTGGCTGGTCCTGTCTACTTGGCTCGATCTAGTGGGCTGGACCGGATGTGCAGATCAGTTGAAAGATGGAGGAAGGAGAAGCAAGGAGAGGGGATCTAGTACAGAGCTCAGAAGTTCATGAAAAGGGGTTAGACCCTAGAATTAACAGAATTAACAGATCTATCATTTGGTTTTATGCCTACAAAAAAAAAAAACCCTCATCGATAAGGAGAAAGAAAAAAATTGGGGATCTATGACATGTCCATGGAAACGGCCTAATTGTCTACGTAAGCTCAGAAGTAGGCCAAGTACTTAGGAGAAAGGGCATTGCTTTCCTTCTTTAAATTAAAGGGAGTAGAACAGCTTTCTCAAAATGCAGTCCCCAGATCACCCACATCGGAATCGGCTGCGGGAGGGCTTTCTAAAATGTTGATTTCTGGCTCTTTTCTTCATCCACTGAATCAAAACAACACAGGCAGGGCCCCTCCACATCCCATAGGACACCTCTGCACTCTTTGCACCTGCTTTTTTTTTCTTTTCTTTTTAAAGATTTTATTTATTTATTTGAGAGAGAGAGAGAGAGAAAACAGTATGAGAGGGGAGAGGTCAGAGGGAGAAGCAGGCTCCCCACTGAGCCGGGAGCCTGATGTGGGACTCGATCCCAGGACTCCGGGATCATGACCTGAGCCAAAAGAAGTCGCTTAACCAACGGAGCCACCCCGGCGCCCGCACCTGCTTTTGTTGAGTTACCTTTCAAGCTGTGAGATCAGGACGGTTTGAACTCCAGTCTGTGGTTTTACCACTTACTAAGTGACCTTGGAGTGATTTTTATTAGTGTAGTCAGCACTGGTAATTACCACCTTCCAGGTTCCTCAATATTTGCTATGCTTCTGTGTATTAGAATCACCAATTCACCAATAAAGCTTTCTTTTTTTAAGCTTTCTAGAAAGTCTTTATTTGTCTGTTATGAATAATTGTTTTTTGTGGTTATCCCAAATGATTTTATAAATTTCATAAGTTTTATATGCCTGATTGGCATCCATGAAATATCAAAAGTACAATCGCCATCCAAAGAAACAAATGGACATACCAAAAGGCTCTGATTAAATTGATTATTTTCAGGAATAAAAGTTTATCCTCTTTCATTAATTAGATGGTGGTTTGGTAAAATTTTTATACTTTTAATGATTTTTGGTTTTCCATGATGTTTTCATAGGCAACATTCCACCAAATTACAGCTTACCAAAAGTTGTAGTTTTGTGTATAATTCCTTAGTATGATATCATTTTCATTTTAAAACCAGAATCAGGCTGAATGTAGCTTTCTTTTTGAATCTAAAATTTATGCTAAATTTTAATCTAAAATTTAAGACACTGATACCCTAGTGTCCCATTACCTTTAATCAGAAGTAATAGCACTCTTGTTGAAAAGTAAATTATCAAACAATGAAACTTAAGATTGTAGTAAAAGTGAAAAAAAGGAAAGGAAAAAAACCCTTGTCTTTTTTATTAAGTCTTTATGGAATAGAATTTGTATTTAATCAGAATGACTAAAGACCTTTTTTTGGCAATGAAAGCAAAAGAACAAGTCAAATTGTTAGATCTCTTGTTTTTTTGTCACCTACTTATACGCAACCACAACTACATATAGTGCATTAATATGAAACGCTTTTGAAATACATTTTTTTAAATGGAACCTATACAAAAATCACTGTTGGATAGGATGTTGAAATGACTGGTGTGTAATATTTTTTAAAACCTTCATTTTTGGGGGCGCCTGGGTGGCTCAGTCGTTAAGCGTCTGCCTTCAGCTCAGGTCATGATCCCAGGTTCCTGGGATCGAGCCCCACATCGGGCTCCCTGCTCAGGGGGAAGCCTGCTTCTCCCTCTCCCACTCCCCCTGCTTGTGTTCCTGCTCTTGCCATCTCTCTCCGTGAAATAAATAAATAAAATCTTTAAAAAAAAAAAACCTTCATTTTTGGTCAGCACAGATTTCCTCTAATTTTCATTTCCAGTAGGATTTCATTTTGAGGTTTAACGTGTATGAAGCCAGTATAAAGTTTAACAGTGTAGTAATTCTAGATTCTAAGTCATTTAAGACGAAAACTGAAAGGTGAAGTTTACTTAAGAAAATTAATTTTCTTCTTCTGTAACATCTAAGTCTTCATCCACTTCATCATCATCTTCTGCCTGTTGATCCTTTCTTAGTCGACGGGTGGATAGCTGTTCTGTTCCAGATACCTGAATTTCTATACTTGCTTCAGAGGTATAGCCTATGGCCTAGGAAGATCTGTATTTTATAAAAAGTTCCTTCAGTGCCTCTGGTGTGTGGCCCATAGTTGAGAATCATTAGCAGTAACAAGATGACAAATACACAACCATGACCATGATGCTTAAATTTTTTTTCAAGATTTTATTTATCTGAGAGAGAGATATGCGTACAAGCAGGGGGAGAGGGAGAAGCAGACTCTCCGCTGAGCAGGGAACCCAATGTGGGACTTGATCCCAGGACCTTGGGATCATGACCTGAGCCAAAGGCAGACGCTTAATCAACTAAGCCACCCAGGCGTCCTGATGCTCAAATATTTTAACCAGTACTTCTATGGCTATTATTCTAGTCATTGTTCTTTGGCCATTTCTTATAAGCAGATTCAGGGACTTCCAGCTAATTAAGAATCTCCAATGAGGACAATTTTAAACCAAAACTCCCATGGCAAACTTAAAATATAAATTGGAAAAAACAAAAAACAAAAACACAAGTTTTTCTTCAGAAAAGTTTTTTTTTCTTTTAGGCTAAAAGTAGGATCTAACTTGGTTTACATCAGGTATAGAGGGAATCCACATGAAATATAACTTCTGAGGATAAAGCCTTGAAACTAAACTTGCTACTTAGAAAAACTGAAAAAGGCTTTTTGGCAGTTATCACAGGCAAGGTGACTTCAGTCACGCAATGGGAACTGCATGCTTATGATTTATCTCAGTTGTATATTAGAGCAGAGTCGAGACTAATGGCACACTTAGATGCTCTGCCATTGGCAGGGCGTGGGAAATTACCAAGAAAGAAGCAGGGGAAGTATACTGAGTGCCTTTCTAGGATCACAGTTATTGGAGGACAAATTTTCCCTGTATAGATCCCTGGGTTATGGTTCAGAAATCCTCACCAGTAGAGGTTTGGGGACATCATTCATGGAAATGTATAGCAGAGATAACACAGAAGATTGAACACAGACATGAGCAGTAAACCCCAATGCTCGTATATATTTACCTTGTTTATTTCCCTGAAAATAACTGTCCAACGCCTTCACCCCAAAGAAGACTCTTGCTGTGGGAATGGCAACCTGTCCATTGATCCAATATAATGATGGGAAGACAGTGACTCAGGTTCAGTAGGGTACCAAAATGTATAGCAGGAACTACAGCACAGGCTCTGCATTCTATCACATTTTCATCTATCTACAAATTCTGCAAGGTACTATACCTTATAACCTTTTAATGAATGAAAAATGTATGCTTGGAGTTAGCTAATTTGGCAAATATTACATAGGATAGGAAACAGAGCCAGAATCTGAACCAAAATTAGACTCCAATAACACACTCATTCAATGTCAACACATTGGCTCCAATCTAGAATTTCAATGGGCTAATGCAGCTACAGAAGGAATAGAAGAGTCAGGGCCTGCTTTGCACAAAGGCGGGGTAGCTAATTCTCTGCAGGAACTCCAGCAGTTGCATATGAAAAAAAAAAATAAAAAGCAGAAAAGTACGTGATCATGCATCTTCCTGGAGATCCTACAGAAAGAGGTAACGCTAGGCTACCCTGAGACCCAGGAGATTAAAATTAAATGTAATTTTCCCCTTTCCATGGCTTTGAGAGAAGGAGAAGGAGATGTTGTTTTAGTAAAAAGAGAAAAAAATTAAGCATTTGTGTCTAAAAATTGACTACTAAAATTATAGTTTATCACTTTGAATTACCTGCAATAATGCAGGTATATACATTACCTACTTTAATCATTACAACAACCTTATGAGATTGTTAAAATCTATTTTACAGGTAGGAAAATGTGACTCAGAGTGGTTAAGTAACTTTCTTCAGAGCAGAGCTTGTAAGTGACTGAGTCAGGATCAAATCCCAAGCCTGCTGACTCTAAAATCAAAAGTTTCTCCTCTTGATTCCACAGACTCCTACTCTGCCATTGTAAATATTCAATAAATATTCACTGAACAAAAATAAATTTGGCAGTGCAGATTTATCAATAAGATTTCTCATCAGGCTAATAAATGGCCAAATTTATTTTAAAGGTGTTTGTTTAGACTTATTGCGTGCTCCTATGAATACTTTCAGTGCCTAAAGTACTTAAAGATGAGCAAATATAGCTTCTGCATTAAAAAATTTATTACGATGTGTAGGGCAGAAAACCAGTACACAGATTAAATTTGATAAAAGAGAGGTTCAACCAAGTGCTACAGAGATTCAAAGTAAGGAGTGAACAAAGCCAACGAAGGGTCAAGGAGGTCCTCATGAGGGTGATGGGTTGGGCTTGAAGATGAACAACCTGTAGTAGCTTCATTATTACACAAAAATACCATTTTCTGGGGCGTCTGGGTGGCTCAGTTCATTGAGCTTTAGACTCCTGATTTCAGCTTAGGTCATGATCTTAGGGTCCTGGGATCGAGTCCCGCATTGGGGGTCCATGCTCAGTGGGGAGTCTGCTTGAGGATTCTCTCTTTTCCTCTCCCTCTGCCCCTTCCCCCACTGGCTCTCTCTCTCAGATAAATTAATCTTTTTTTTTTTTAAATACCATTTGCCCTCTCTGAAGGTAGATTATACTTTCAGGCCCCAGTGACCTCGGGCTTGGTCATGTGACCTGCTTAGGCAATGAGATAGAAGTAGAAGCAATGAGCATCCCTTGGAAGTAGAAGCTTTAAGGACCAGCACATGGTTTGTCATCTTTTCTTTCCACCTGTTGGCTTCTGCCAGATAGACGCTGTTGTGTCAGCCTGGGCCTAGGAGTGAAAGCAGTATGAACTGGAGCATCAGCTGAGCTACAATGAGTGAGAAATACAACCTAAGGGTAGATTTCAAGGTCATCTATCACTGCAGCACAACCTAACCTATCCTGCCTAAAATAGTGCCCAAGGACCATGCCTTTCAAGTGCAAGGCCACACATCAACTTGAACAGAAAAGGAAGACATTGAAGTGAGAGAAGCAGCAGCAGCAAATCTCCTAAGTAGTGATTATGGAACATCCAGTAGTCTCGACCCTGGCCCTCTAGAAAAACATGAATGCCTGAGCCCAACCACACATCAATTAAATATTGAGGTGAAAATCGCAGGTGTATTTTTAAGAACTCTTCAGTTTCTTCTAACGTGTACCCAAGATTCAGAAGTACTGATATGATCGAGTCCCTTTATACTGCCCATGAGGAGACAAAGTCACCGAGAGAAGGAACCTCCAAGCTGGACAGCAGCAAGGGCTCAATCCCTGTCCTCTGGGATCCAAATTTAACATTAGTGCCAGAACGAACACTAATTACATTTAGAACAAATTTTACTTGGCTTTAGAAAAACTGACATAACCTGGATTCAAATCCTGATGAGAAATTTACTAACTATTTATCTGGCAAATATTTAACTTTTCTGAACCTTGCATTTTTTTTTTTTGACCCATAAAATGGTGATGCTAGTAACCGCCTCATTACATTGTGGTGAGTATTTAATGAGATGACGCACATTTGGAAGGATAGTATAATAAAGGTCAGGCATATGGGTGCAGAACCCAAGCCATCGGGTTTCAATCCCAGCACTGAAACTTACCCTGTAATGGACTCACAGTTAATGTTACTATGCGTCAGCAATAGTGCAACAATGGTACTGTTACTTCAACAATAAAATGGGTTAAATATAACCACGTCTCTTTTAAGGTTGTTGTGAAGAATGCAAGTAGAGTTGATGTGTTGCCAAATCCAAAAGGCATCATTATGTTGGCATCCATGCATGTGACGCCTCCTGGAGTTGTACGTGCAGAAGCTTTGTATATCAATTATATCCTGTCGGGAATTTAGAAGTGTAGCTGACACACAGTAGGTTCTCATGAAGTCCATGTGATGATGTTATTATGAAGTTCTTATGTTATTATGGTGTCTAGCATACTGACTGGGACATGGAAAGTAGTCAATATATATTTGTTGAATGAAAGACTGAGTAAAGTACATTATTAATGCAATTAGTAAACCAATTTTGATAAAAGTACATTGAAGGCAGGGAAATCGGAGGGGGACACGAACCATGAGAGACGATGGACTCTGAAAAACAAACTGAGAGTTCTAGAGGGGAGGGGGTGGGGGATGGGCTAGCCTGGTGATGGGTATTAAAGAGGGCACATTCTGCATGGAGCACTGGGTGTTATGCACAAACAATGAATCAAGGACTACATCAAAAGCTAATGATGTCATGTATGGTGACTAACATAACATAATAATAATAAAAAAGTACATTGGAAATAAGATAGAAAATAGACTGTAAAGATAGGTGTAGATTGTAAAGATAGATAATAGACTGAGAGAAAGTAGACTGCTCTTGGATGTCAACTAAGTATCTTGGATTTTATTTTGTAGGTAGTGGGGACCCACTGAATATCTCTGAACAGCAGAGTAACATACTCAGGGCAATTGTAAAGTTGGCTAAGGGGGCAATGATTTATAGAAGGAGGGAAGAAAGGAGTCCAGTCACACCACCATGTAAATAACCCAGCCATGAGTTAGATGACACAGGAAGGCATGGTAAGGAAGAGATGAGCATGAAGAAAGGACAAAACACAAGAAGGCAGATGGCCCCGAGGAAGCCAAGCTAAATCACATTCTGGTGCAGACCAAGAGCTCTGGTCCCAGCTCTGCCCTTGATTCTTCTGTGCCTTCAGAACATGAGGGAACCAAGGCCCTTCCCTACCCTTAACAGCTAAGGTGACATCACGCTTACTGCTCCTAAGATGATTTCAGCTCCGGAGCCCACCTGTGAAGTCGAGAGCAAGCTCGGATGGTCCAGAACTTACTACGAACCTGGCTGTAGGCCATTCTACGTGCCTGTCAGGCTGGCGAGCCCGTGTGGGAAGCTAATGGGAAGAGTACACAATTATCTTATTTCTAGGCAATTGTGTCTGTCGTCCTTTCCTTATTTATTTAAGGACTGTTGGGTGCATGAGGGAGATGAGGAGGGATTATCTTTGAGGCCAATTGCTTTAGTCCACGCTTTCATTTCTGTCAATTCAGGGCAAGGTCAAGCAAGCTACCATCCCAGACTCATTCTCCTCTCCCCATGTCTCCCACTCATGCAATGAGACTCCAACAAATCCACATGCACACGCTTACACAGGCACACACACCCTCACATACAAACCTACTCAAAAACTCGCTCCAACACACACTCACGCATACATACCCACACACATTCACTGAACTCATGTGCTCACTCATGCAACTCACACACACTTAGGCACACGCGCAAAAGCATGCATACACATGCATGCAACTCACATACACTCACGCACACACACGTTGACTCACCCCAACACCCACTCACACACACATTCCCTCATGCACGCACACATACGTGCAACTCACCCACCTTCATACTCCTACACAATCACTTACACATGCTCACTCACATTCTGCTCACACCTGCAAACACATTCTTGAACATACACACTGACACCCAGGCTTCTTTCCCAGGAGGGGGCCTGAGATGTGTGGGATTTTCCAGCAGATTTTTGAGCACACCCATTGTTCGGGCTCAGGGCAGCTAGAGACCGAATAATCGGCTTTGCTGACGCCCCCTGAATCCTGCAGCCTTGAAGCAACAGCACATTTGTGGAGTAAGATTCAGAGATCTGCAAATAGCTATGTAAGCCTTGAATTTCGGATTTCACAAGTAGGAGGGATATCCAAACCCAAAGCTCCTTTTCTTATTCTCTGCTCCAATCTTCATCCCCACCAGCGCCCGCCTCCCAGGGGGACATGCTGCCAGGGAGGTGATTAAAACCAGCTTCCATCTAATTGAAAAATAACTGCCCCACCTTTCTTTCCAAATATGTTGGTAAGTTCCTTGTAATTAAATTTTCTCCCCAAGGAAAGACTGCTGGGTTGTTCCTGGGCGGGGCGGGGGGGGAAAGAAAATCAGTGGCATGTGGCCAGCAACTTCCAGACCATTCTGCTCTGATAAGGACTGACTCCTTGTTGTCCAGGCGGTTGAGGGCTTAGGGGTGAGGCCATGGCAGCACAAGTGCTCAAGGTCACTCTCATTCCTTTTTCAGCCTTTAGAAATACATTGCTGTTCATCCCAATAAAACTAGGAGATGAACAGGCTGACTGGCTTGCAATATAATCCAAAAGCTCCTTGCTTGCGGTCGAGGCACACAAGTTACATTTACACGGGGGCGTAGCCCTTGTGGGGTCAGGACTCTCTCCTAAGCACCTGTTGTTTCTGTCCAAGTGACATATCACTGCCCACCACTAGACACCCCAGGAACCAAAACACATCTATTCCTGGGGGATCCTCTGGCAGAAAGACACTGAGCTGCCGGAATGGGCTGGGTGATAATGTGGAAAATGTGCTGCTTTTGCAATCAGGAGATTTGCCTTTGAGGCCAGTCTCTGCCTCTTACATTTTTTTTTTTATTTGTTTGGTTTTTTATTATATTCGTATATTTATTCGTGCTGACTTCTGTTTCCCAAAGAATCTATGGTTTTTGTACATATATATAGGTTAAATAGAAGGTGAGAAAGGCAACTAAAAGAAAGGAGAAACAAAGATGTTCAGCACGGGTGCTAATTATTTGCAATAAGCACCCACTGATTGTTGTTCTGGTCTTCCTAGCAGCCTAGCGGGAAAGGGAAACATGATGAGCTTCATGACCACTGACGGACTCTGACTTGCAAGGAAAAATGCTTTATTGTCATGTTTTTTCTCTGAGCATAAATTCTTAAAAGATCTGACCCGAGAAGACATCCAGATGGCCAACAGGCATATGAAAAGATGCTCAACATCACTCATCATCAGGGAAATGCATACCAAAGCTACAATGAAATACCACCTCACACCTGTCAGAATGGTTAAAATCAAAATCACAAGTGACAACAGGTATTGGTGAGGATGTGGAGAAAAAAGAAACTTCATGCACTATTGGTGGGAATGCAAACTGGTGTAGCCTCTGTGGAAAACAATGTGGAGTGTCCTCAAAAAGCTAAAAAATAGAGCTACCCCACAACCCAGCAACTGCACTACTAAGTATTTATCCAAAGGATACAAAAATAGTGATTCGAAGGGGTACATGCACCCGTGTATGTAGATAGCAGCAATGTCCACCATAGCCAAACTGTGGAAAGAGCCAAGATGTCCACCGACTGATAAATGGATAAAGAAGATGTGGTGTACATACACGATGGAATATCACTCAGCCAAAGAAAGGAATGAAATCTTGCCATTTGCAGCAACATGGATGGAGCTAGAGATTATAATGCTCAGTGAAATAAGTCAGTCAGAGAAAGACAGATACCACCTGATTTCACTCTTCTGTGGGATTTAAGAAACAAAACAAAGGAAACAAATAAACAAAACAAAGGAAAGAGAGACAAACCAAAGAACAGACTCCTAACTGTAGAGAGCAAACTGCTGGTTATGAGAAGGGAGGTGGGTGATGGGATGGGTGAAATAGAGGAAGGGTATAAAGAATACACTACCTTGAACACTGAGTAATGTAGAGAATTGTTGAATCACTAGTCTGTACACTTGAAACTAACGGAACACTGTATTTTAACTATACTAGAATTCAAGTTAAAAACTTAGTAAAAAAAAAAAAAAATCTGACCTGAAAGATTTTATAGGGGCTATTGATAAACCTATTGGATAAAGCCCTCAATGATGATTTTTTTCATTCATAATTGTGCTGGTCCAAATGCTTGGATGTTTTCCTTTGCTCTTTTGTCAAATGATGCTTACAAACCCACACCCAGGTTAGCTATAAATATTAAATGAAATATTACCTAAGACAGCACTTTATCTAGAGTCAACACGCAATTACGAAGATGAAGTGTGAGCACTCATGCACATTGTATTAGTGACTTTAAGATGGGGGAGGACCCGGAGCTCTATTGCACCTCCAGACTTCGTTCCTCCCTCCTCCGGGTCAGGCAGCATACCTCTACGGTCAGGACATAGTCCCAGGAGGTGACACAGCTTTCTGGACAGGGAGAGCGGGGGCTTAAAAAGGCCATCAGGCTCCTCAAGGGCTGAGTCTCTGTGTCAATGTGACTTGTGCGCCTCTACCCCAAATAAGAAGCTCTCTGGCTATTATGCAAGGCAGTCAGCCTGTGAATCTCCTAGTCTTGATGGAATTAATTCCATTGGCCATGGACTTCTAGAAGCTGAAAAGGGGGCAAGAGTGACCCCGAGCCCGGTCTTGAGCTGTAAGGCTTTCTGGTACATTCTTCAGCCCCTTCAGTTTTCCTGGACCTGAGCCTCAGCCCAGTAATCCACTGCAAGGCTCTCACCCACGGCAAATCACTGGGCTCTCCCACCACACCTTTCGGGGAGGGTTCCAGCCAGGATCTAGATCAAGTTCGGCCAGTAATTGTGGTACAAATTGCTGGGAGTTTCGAAGCTCCTGGAGATTGACTTGATGGCTCACCACCCCTGCCTTTCCGCTGGGCTGCTCAGATTCCACCTGAAGGGCAGCTGGAAATGAGACTGGAGGGGCTGGGCTATGCAGTGGGTGTGAAAAACAAAACAGAACAAAAACAGTCTTAACGTGTTATTTGGAAATCTGTGATTCATGCTCATAAACAGGTATGAGTGCAAGGAAGCAACAGAGGCAACAAGCGTCTCTAACTTTACCTGCAGAGATGGCGGGGGGCAGGAGGGTAATCCGAGCTCCCCACCCACAGAGATCCACTATCTCAGCCACTGTGAGGGGAGCCCAGGGACTCCTGGCCTCTCGCAATTCACAAAGGTCTTCCCCAGGCTTCTTAGAGTTTTGCCCGAGTTGAAAAAGTTCACAATGACTCTTTGTCTTTGCCTTGAATGTTAAGCAGCAAACAGGGTCCTGTAAACCCCGCTTAGCAAAGCAGCCTCTTGGTTCTAGAAACAGTAGCTCTGTGCCTGGGGCTGGCCGGGACCCCCCTGCGGGGGGATCCACCACGACTCCTGAAGCACGGAGAGATAGTCTTTCTGTCCCAGAACTGCCATCTGGAAGGCTCAGGGATTCCATCCCAGGAGGAAATGAGTAATATTCCCAATTTAGGGATTAACGTATTATTAAAATAGCTGCCATGAAGACACAGCCATTGCAACGTGGCTTCAGGGTGAGACAGGAGAGCCTGGGGGCCCCAGCTCAGCGTGGCCCTGCCGACTCACCGTGTGGCTTTTGGCAACTTAACGAACCTCCTCCAGGCCTCAGTTTCCTTCTCTGTACCAGAGGAATTATAATAACCTCCTCACATAAAAATTAATGACATCTTTTTTTTTTTTTTTATTTGCTCGACTACGAGTCAGGCTCCTCCAGGCACTCAGCAAGCGGCGGCTACTTATGAAGCATCCATGATGTTTATGTATTTTCCAAACAGCATCTCAAACACTCTCATTTATTTCTTCCAGCGATTGCCTTCAATCCCATTCTTCTGCAACTCTTGGTAAAGCCGCGATGCCATATGGGTCAGATCACAGAGCTTCCTTTCACCTGCAGTTTTCAGTATGGCGCCATTCCAGGAGGGGAGGCTTCATCCTGGCCTGTGTGACATAGCTGTCTCCTACCCTCCCTGCCTCTGGGGTTTACCTCTCCTTCTTGGAAGAGACGTGGTCTGTCATTTCCCTGGGCATCCCCTGCCTCCTCAGGACCTAGCCTCTGTGGAAGGAAAGAGATATTTTCCCAAGAATTTCCTGGACCTGTGTTAGCGTCAGGTGGGCCTACAGTCTTCTGCAGCTGAACAAGCACCTGGCAAGGAGGTACCTCATTCCCTAGTCTTTCAAATACCTCTACTTTTTAATCATCCCTTGACTTGGGGTGGAGAAAGCCCACTTCTCCCCAGGAAAACTATAGCAGACTCCTTAGAATCCCAAGAACTTCAGACTCTAGACGTTCTTCAGACTCTCCCGCCCAGTGTGCTTTGCAGAGACTGCCTTGGGGAGGGTGTCACTGGGGGGGGGGGGGCGGGGATCAGGCCTGATGGGCTCTCAGCCAGGACTTCGTGGTCCACTGTTGAGGGCTCTTTGGAGGATCCCTCCAGTGCTCTAGAGCAAAGTTCTCAAATGGTAGCATGCTCCTGGTGGTAGGCTCTTCCAAACAGGGATCACTGGCTCCACCCCCAGAATTTCTGATGCAACCTGGGGAAGAGTGAGTATCTGCATTTCTAACAAATTCTAAGTGTGGCTGATGCTGAGGGACTCACTCTGAGAGCCATTATTCCAGAAAACATGAATTTTTTTCAATAATGAAAATTTTGAATTTTGGAGAGTTTAAGTTATTTGACCAGAGTTAAACAACTAGTAAGTAGAGAGTGAGGTCTACATGGAGATTGGCCTGGCTCGAAACCCCTGACCTTTGTGTGTTGTCATGGATGAAGAGGGATTCCAGGAGGAGGCAGAATATAACTCACTTTTTCAGGCTGTAGAGACCTCAGCTGGGTGAATCAGAATCCTTCCCTAGACCCTGAGCCCTTCCCACAATTGTTCAATCAAGGGTGGCACCTGACCACACTGGGACACTTCTGTTTCTCCCCTGGGAATTTTGTAGATGAAGATGGAAAGACCTCTTTTTTACCTGGACTGGCACATGGAAAATTTGGGAACACTTGGCCATTCTTTTCTGTCCTGCTGATCTATGTGCAGAGGCCTCCACTGCACCTAGAAAGGCATGGCCCAGCACTGTGGAGAAAAGTCACAAAAACCTGTAGCCCCCCACCCCCAACCTACCTCCTGAGATCTAGCCCTGACTCCAGTCCATAGGCCTGGCAGCCTCTCTGCTCTTGGTTACTATTGAAATGGCCTAATGACCTTCCGGTAACTTCTTTCCCCCATGGAGGCCCCCACCGTGCCTTTACTCTTTCTCTTAAGCTGCCTCAAGTTAGATCTTCTATTACTTGCAACCAATAGCTTCTTTAGAATATATATTGTGCACATATTCTACAGATCTTTATGGATTGGCGTTCTGTTTGAAGGATCTATCATTTCATAGCAAAATTATAATGACCGCTTTATTGGTCATTTTTGGCAAGGAGGATCATGGTAGCCATGATGTGTGCTAACACCTCCATTTTTATTTACTTGTGGCCTCTCATCCTTGGAAGGAGTGATGAGCATGTGTAAGCATGTGTGTGGGAGAGAGGGGGAGGGCTCTCAGTGTGCACACAGACATGGACAAATCTTAGATCTGTGCCCTCCTCAGAACCTGGCCCCACTCGTTGCCAGGACCCCTGAGTCCTAGTCTGCCAGAGGGTGTGTCCCTTCCTTGTGCCCTAGACGACTGGGCACACACCATTCTGCCCTTGGGAATCCTCCCTGGGTTTGCAAGCACAGAGCGCCATGAGGAGAGTCTGTTTCCCTATGCTCCTAAAGTGAGTTTCTCCTCAAGAAAGGCCAAAATAACACCATCAATCAACCAGGCTTGTTGTTCTTTTTCAAAAGCTCACGTCCAGGGCGTTGGGATTAGCACTGGGTTACTGCCCCATGCAGAGCCACCCACATAGTGTTCATCAGGCCCCCTGGCTACTCAGGAAGCCATGACTCAGCTGGAGAGGCCAACTGAGTTGTGAGGTCTTTTAAGGGTAATTTAGCTGCATGTAGAAGTGCTGATTTATTCTTTTTTTCCTCCCCCAGATAATGGACACTGTGCCTCAGTGTTCCTGGACCAGTGACAGGGCTGTGGGCACTCTGAGATTCCTCACCCCACCCTCCCAGGCTGTGTCCCAAAACATCTTTGCACACAGCTTCTGAACTCAGCTGTCAGAGTGTTCCCTTGACTTTTCTAATTCCCCTCCAGTCTTGCTCACACTGCCTGAGAGGAGAACCGGGGATACCCAAGCCCAAACAGAAGCGGGTCAAGTTTAGTTTCGAGCAGGAGAATGGACCGGGAGAGCTGCTTCTCCCAGAGCAGTAGATATGATGTAATGCATCATGAGCTGCTGAGTGTGGGAGGAAGTGAAGTTAAGCAGATGGAGCTGTAACAGGGCCACCAAATACGGCTGTGCAAAGCTCTATCTTGCACAACTCCAAGGGGCACTCTACACTATGGTATGAATGGCACTCCCCACATTATACAACCAGCCACTTCTGATCCCAGCAGTTCAAATTTATTCCTATGTCCCTGCTAAAAAAGAAAATCGAAGTTTTAAAAGAAACAATTAATCACTAATGTTTCTGTTCTATGATAAGCCAACAAGGATTAAGGCATAGGTGGGCCGGGATTACTGAAAGAGCCAATGGTGTGTTGTAACGTGCTTATTCCAGTTTGCAAGAGCCGATTCTTGGTATTTCTAGCCACCTGTGTGTTCAGTGATTTCATACTGCTAGCTTGAAATCAACCATGGTGGATTATTTACAGAAACTGGCAAGCTCTGTAAATCAGGGTCTTCTTACTACCCCCTTTGAGAACCAGCTGTTTAGCATTTAACCGCATACCACTGGCCATTAGCCACCTCTGGCCCCAGGTTCTTAGTTTCTGTCAGGACGAGGATTACTTAAAAATGTCTTTATTTTCATATTTGCTTGGTACACTTCATAAAAGCTGCCTTCGTCCTACCCCAGCCTCACCTGAGACCCAGCCCTATAGCATCTTTAATCCTTAGTTGATGAGTGGCTAAAGCAGCCACTTAAATCCTCTGCCTACATTAAACACATTATTACCAAGTGACATTTGACAGACGATATTCTAGGAATGTTTTCAGGGGAGGGGTTATTGCATAATCCTTTGAGTTTTTATAATTGGATGAAACTTTGTAAATCTGAAAAAGTTGATCTGTAAAGATTTCAACTCAGCTTTTCTAAAAATTTGCCAATTCTCTAAAGATGAAAGTGTGACTTGCATTTTGGAATAGCTAAAGAGCCACTGATTCTGGTGATATTTGATCCACGTTAGCTCTAAGAAAGTATCTTGATTTTTTTTTTTTTTAATTCTTAAACTGAGATCCCTTTCTATTTAGTATGGAAAAGTTCCCCCAGAGGCATCCATCCATAAGAGACTCTGACCCCTGCTACTAGATTTAAATGTTATGTTTGTCTCACTTCAGTATCCATGTGGTAAGCCATAATTCCATTGGTAATAAGCATTTACAAAGCACAAGTGTTAATGAGTTAATTTACACTACTTGCCTTTCAGATGCCTTTAGAAAAGAAGGAAATAGTTTAAAACTTTTCTTAACACCAAGGACAGGGAAAATAAGGAGGCATTTCCAATGATCTGTGCCAATGTCCTTCAGCAGTTGGTCATACATGTGTATAGTCCACAGAATAAAGAGGGAAATTTCCAGAGCAATATATTTTGTTCAACTTTTCTCCTCCACTCACAAACGTTTTTAAGTTAGATTATAAGATACCATTTAAAATGGTTACTATGATTCAGGCAGTATAGTCAACCAAATGTTTCTCCACGCCAAAAAAACCATTTCATTTGTTGTGTGTATTATTTGCCAGGCACCGTCCTTCAAATTCATATACACTCCTTCACTTCATTTCTGCAGGAATGTTGGGAGGGCAGCACTGGCTGAGTTCACAGTAGGTGGCTGTCTTTGGTATTTGTGCTATTTCCATAATACATGTTTATGTCATCTCTATAAATCATAGCATGACCCCATGCAACTGGAAAATTACAAATGGTGCTAGATCAGTGTAATCCCTAAGTAGAAGAGGAACAGAAACACATTCTTGATATCAAAAGCAAAACAAATTTTAATCTTCGTGGAGAACTGAATGTTTTACTTGGGAAACTAGAAACATCCAGTTCTTTTTTAGTTTGCAAGACTACGGGCTGCCTTTTCTAGCAATTGTCGAGAGTGAGCAAGAAAAGAACAAATTGAGCACACAGCAACGACCCAACCCTATAGGAGATCCCTGGGGAAGAGCAGTATTGGCCTGTGTGTACCTGCTGAAGAAAAAAAGACACTCATTCTTCATGAAGCAGACATCGTTGGGGCTCTTAAGGTATCTGGAAATATAACAAACACCGCAATCAATGAAAATGTGTTTGGATTTAACTGTCAAACTCGCTGAAGATGAAAAAAATTGTATGCCTTCAGGAATAACAATATCTGAATCATAGAGTGTACATCTGTCAGATGTTCTTTCCCAAATGACCCAACTAATCCAAGTGCATCTCTGCTTACAAGTACAAAGCCAAGTCAAGTAAAAAGCCTATTAGGAAAAGAGAATAATTTTGCTGTCAAAATTTCATACTCTGCAAATCTCTCAGATTCAAGGCACAAAGTAATAAAAGAGAGATTCTGCTTCTACTACCTTTGAAGGGATTATGAAACACGCAAGACCTCTCAGGATTTGATGTTGTGAAAGTTATTTTCAAAGGTGAGCGAGTGTTAGGTGCTCCTGGGTCTCCCCAGGGATACAGGTGACCCTCCGCCCCGCCCCGTGGCAAGGAGTTAGCATAATATAATCTCAGATTCCTTTTCTGCTTTACCTCAGACACCTCCAGCTTCTGTTTCATGTACAATTTTTATCTGTGTGTGTAAATGTACAAAATTAAGAAATAGCAAACACAGGGAAAAGTAGAGAATTACAAAATGTTAGAGCAAGAGACATTGTTTCAGCCAATCCAGTGTTAGGCCTTCCATCCAAACATAAGGAGACTATGCGTGAGGTTCATTGACGAGCCTAGCTCACAGAACTCAGTGGCAGTAAGAGAACTGGATTCTAGGCTCCGCCCCTTGTAGAAACCATCCCCTGTGCCTTGTCACTCACAAATAAAACACGGTACAACTGAAATTGACAAAAATTCTAAAAGTGCATCAGAAAAGAAACTTTGACAGCAATAGCCAGAGAAGCAAGCTGATTAGGCCAATTGGTAAAAGTTGCATTCATTTTTTTTCTTCTTTTTAAACTTTCTTCTGTTACTCATAAGGTATACCCTTACTTAACACTGAAGAGAAAAGGTCAAAATTCAGAGTTATTTACTAAGTGAAGTTAAAAGACCCAGGGTGCATTCTATAATTCAATTTGATCCTCAGAATAGGACTAAAGCTTTAGCTGTAACGAACATGAAATCTAATGAAAAGTAAATTCAACTGGGAAACCTACACTATCATAAACCTCTTGAAATGTAATCAGGCTTCTAAAGGTAACATACCAAATAACGATAAGAGAAGCAAAGTTCACAACTCTTATGTTCTTAACTAGCAAACATTTTTTTAAAAAACCTTTTCATCAGTTCTCACGCATCCCAAGATTGGAAAGACAGATTTGCTGTGCCAATGCCTTGAACATTTCTGCATGTTTTAGGTCCTCAGTGGAAAGTACTGAGGTGTACCTTCAGAAGGGAAAACACAGCATCAGGGTGTGGCACTGCTTTATAGCTAATTTGTCCTGCTGCACGTTTAAATGGAAAAGTTCTATACAAACTGGTCACGAAAGGGGGTTCCTGACTAAAAAGAAAAAGAAAAGTGCAGATATACATCTTGCAGATGTCATGGAACCAAGATAGTTATGTAGCTAAAAGGGAATACCTCCATCCTAAGAGCGCCAAAGCAATGAATATAAATAGCAGTGCATTTTTTTTCTCCTACACCTTTTACCAAATGCCCGGTGAAGTTCCAGCCGAATGAGATGGCCATAAATCTGTTCCGTTCTTCATCTAAAATTAATGATGTATCTATTTATTTTTCAATAAGCTTCCTCATAAAGGTCCAATATGGGGGGACGGAATCACTGAGGGCAAATTCTAACAATTCTGTATTCCTGTCTTCTGTTGCATAAATTCAGGTCACTGAAACATTCAAAGTAAGCGTGTTTTTCCTTAAGGTGAGAATCTTCGAACGGGCAGCCCAGAGAAAAACCCTGAACTCCACATGCCTCAAAGACCCTGTGTTCTCCATATATTTTGGATTCTATTGCTGTTGCATTAACTCTTAGTTGTAAAGTTTGTACGACTGGCGAGGCATGCATCAATTGGCTTATACGGACAAAAGGTCTTTGTCCAGAGAAGGGAATATGTGTGGGGTGTTGCGCCCCCGCACCCCACGCCTGTTCCAGTTCTCACCCCAAATGCTGATTACCAGGATGTGAGCAATCATACCAGATGGTAGAGCGCCCCCTAAATGCTTCGAGAATTCGGAGCGGGCCCAACCGGGGTCTTGCCCCTCAGGCATCTTTTGCCCATGACATTTGGTGAAGCGGAGAATAAACGTTCCAGGATTTCTTTTGAAAAAATATATCCACTTTGCCAATAGAGGGAAGACTGTAAACAGTGCCAACCTCCCCAAAACTCTGTTAGGAAGGTGCCCTGAAGCTCTAGGGTGCAAAACGATGCATTGCCGCACAGACCAAAAATAGGCTACATTTGGATGACGCTTTGGAGTCTGCAGAGCTCTTGCACTGTTAGGAGATTTGATGTTCCCTATGAGGACCCACACTGGGGAATCGCTCTGATGCTTTCCTCCCCCCACCACTCCCTGCACCCCTCATACACAGCCTTAACTGGTCCTCGGTGCGGAGCCACTCCCCTTCAGGCTAGCTTGACCCTCTTTGTCTGATCTGATTCTCAGCAACCTGCTCAATCCTGATGATTGTTTTGGAGCCTCTTGAGTTTTTACTCTTGGTCCCTGTCTCAGGTGGGGTTCTCCAGGCACCGACCCAAAGATGGTTAGGTGTGAGAAAGGTTTATTAGGGAACAACAGCAGTGAAAGGAAAGGGGGCAGACACAGGATGGAGAGGTGGGAGAAGTCATAGATGACAGCACAGCAGATGGGCATCTCCAAGTAAAGAAAGCCCACCAGGAGTGTTCTGTGTGGGGAAGAAATGGCCAACCCCTCACCCGGTGGCTTGCTTACTCATTGGCCAAGGGCCACCCAAGAGGGGTCTGCCCCTCAGCTGCAGCCCTGACTAGCTCGGTCAGGGGCCGGGTCACTGGCTGGGGCCACCCTGAGAATTGCAAGCTGTCAAGTGTCAGGCCATCACACTCCTCATGGCTAGAGGGCTTCAGCAGGATCAGGGAGGGAAGCACCTTTGCCTATCTGCTTCAGCTCTCAGACTCTTGATAAGTGCACTTCTTCCTAAAAAGTCACTTTTCACTGAGATTTGGCAGAATCTTGCAGGTAAACATAGATACAGAGCTAGGCAGGTCAGGCTTTAGGTAACTGCATCTTCCCAATAAAAAATTGAAGATCAATAATGTGAAGCGACAGGTTCTCAGACAGACAACTAGTAGGGGACAGATTCAAGATAAAACAAGATGAAGCAGCAGAATGACGGCATACTTCCCCTCATAAAACAATATTTGCTGACTCTGATTAAGGCTGTTGGCAACATGCCTGGCTCCGGGCCACAAGCATCCTATACGGCATGTCACTTACTCCTTCCTCACAGTCCCAGCGACACAGTGTTGTACTCTCCTTTTTCCTGACTGGAAATCTGGGTCTTAGAGAAGCTAAGAGATTTGTCCCAAAGCACACAGCCAAAAGTGGCAGAAGCAGGCCTAAACCGGGTGTGAGGCCAGTGCCCGCACTCTGTACCGCCGCCTTGCCCCTCTTCAGCATGGCTGTCACAGAGGCAGACTCAAGCATCCCAAATGTCAGCACCCAGTTCCTCTGGTGTTATTTCCCAAGTGCATTCTTTTGCCTTTTGTCAAACATAACATGTTTGAGGGATATCAATTCAGAGAACTGTCTATAGCCTACACCGCGTGAAGGAAAATGGCCATTATCTGTGGTTACGACAATAACTCTGGTAAACACCCCTCAAGGTTCCAGAAAAGGCATACTTTTAAATTTTTCTACAAACAAAAAAAAATGATGAAAATACGCAAAATATGTTAGAGATTTTTAAAGCACCAAACGTTGCTTGGTGTGGGGTTTTGCCAGTTTCCTAGAATATGTTATCCTGAAAAAAATTATAAAATACTCTTAGCTCTAAATATATGGGATTTTCCTCAACTTTTGCAACCAAGATGGACTTCTTAAGTTGAAAGCTTGACATGTCTGAGACCTTAATCATTACGTATTGATTGAACACTAGCAATTCTTCATGTGTTATTTTTCACATCAACCGGGAAACACATCTAATAATATTTATTAAAAACTTTTAATAAAATCAACATGAGGGCAGAAATTATTGAGTGACTGTACAGGTGCTGAGGCCATATCAGCCACTTTCACAGCAAGATCTGTATTTTTCTCAAGCTTGGTTTCACAGAAAAAAACAAACAAGAAAGGAGCATTTGCCAACCATTTCTAAGAAATCAACTCAAACTATGAAAAATAGAGTAGACATATCCGGGATTCATTTTATAAGCCTGATCAGAAGATTAAAGACTGGAAAGAAGTGATGATTGTGGGGAAATATAAACTGTAACATTATCAAAAAGGAACATCACTGCTTACTTTTAATTAAATCTAAAACACACACTATTATATCTCATAAGATTTTAAAGGATTAAGTATGTGTTTTAGACTTCAAGAAATAATCATGGTTGTTTAAAATTAAAAGAATTCTCTTTTTTGTTGTTTTTAACTAACTTTCTAATACAAAGTATTTATTTCTACGAGTAAGAATTCACAAATTCCCTTCAGGGATCATTCTGTCCACACATTTAATTCTCTTCAATTTGGTGAGACTAGACATGGTGAAAACAGCCCTTCCTCCCCCCAAAAAAAGGCAAAAAATCTGCAGGCAGACCACACCCCAAAACTACAGTAATGCCCAACAATATCACAATGCTATTAAAGCAAAGAATTCAACCATGCCACAGCGGCAAAAGCATTGCCTCTGAGGTGCATGCGTAGATCCCTGTCGTCCCTGATCTGGCCTTGCATGACCCCAGTACAAGCTCCTTTCTGTTTCAGGCACAATTCTAATAAACTAAATCATCTGATCCCTACTTCATGACACTCGTGGAGCCCCTTCCCTTGCTGTCAAAGCCTCCGTCTGTCCCTGAGCACTTGGCACTGGAGAGCTGGATAACAATTAATTTGTGCTGTGCAGTGCAGTGTGAACCCATTGAGGATTGGACTTATGTCAGATTTATCTCTACATCATCTGCACATAACTCTATCTCTTGCAGGCATAGATTATCAAGTGTTCGATGAACATTTGCTGAGTGAGGGAGCTGGTGAGAGAGTAAATAGAAAATTGCTTTGAAAGCCGGGGCAGGGGGTGGGGGGGGGAAGGAGGGGGGCTGGGTGGCTCAGTCAGTTAAGCCTCTGCCTTCAGCTCAGATCATGATCCCAGCATCCTGGGATGGAGCCCCACATCGGGCTCCCTGCTCAGCTGGGAGTCTGCTTCTCCCTCTGCCTTTCCCCCTCCACTCTCTCTTTCTCTCTCCCTCCCTCTCTCGCTCTCTCTCAAGTAAATAAATAATCTTTAAAAAAAAATAAAAAAGAAACTCAGAGGGAAGGAGATCATTAACTCATCAGTAAATGAAAAAGGAGGAGGAAAGCCATTGAAAACGCGCACAGAAACTGCCAACAGGGTGTCCTGGAGGAGACAGCACCAGCACTCACCATCTACCTGTTCTGAGACAATCACGAAGCTTCTCAGGGGCTCTTTTCCTCACCTGTAAAGTTAAGACGCTAATGTCTACCTTGCTGGGTCATCATAGGAATTAGAAATACTTTGAATAAAACAACCAGTGTATGTTCTCGTGGGTATGTGCTTGGCTGGCTCTCATTTTTTAACGTAACTTTAGTCTTTTCTTTAAAAAGAAACATGTCTACTTAGAGATTTCAGAAAACAAGTAATTATAAACCAAAAAGCAAATCCATAACTCCTTCATAATCCCAACTCAGAGAGGTAAGTGAGCATTTTGGCATTTCTCCTATTAGTTCCATGTTCTTTCCTTGTCTCTTGTCTGTTTATAATCATCTAAATAGGGGTATGATGTATCTTAACCCTTTCTGACCCAGCAGCATATATTTTGAACATCTTTTCACATTATTACATGATCTTCTATACCATTTTTGTTTAAGGATGCACTCCATAACATTGTTGTGATATAATTTAGCTAAAGAACTTCCTGTTTGGGGACACCAGTGTAGGTCATTTTTACTTTTCAATTATTATAAATAAAGCTGAGATAACTACTATCTAGGTATTAATGTTATTTTTAATCATCATTGGCTGAGTCCATTTTGCATTAGGTGGAGAGCAAAGCCACTGAAGGCATCCCCATCATATATTTAGTATAAAGGTCATGCACATAATAACAATCTGGATTATTACATTTATTTGGTTTACTCATTCTTTCTTCCTTTGCAAGGCACTAGAGATCCAAAGATGAATAATTTATTCAATCCTCACATGGCACTCTTTTGTCAATTGAGGGAAAGCATACACTTCAAAGAGCTTCCTACTTAAAAATATGAAAATGATGAAAATCACATGTTCTTCGATCCTGATAGGACAAAAGGAGACATCTTAGTAACCACGAACATTCAACATGGTAGGGGGTGGTACTTGTGTTAAAAGAAATCATCATGACCTAAAGCTATGGAAAGTAAAAATCCTGAGCATTCTACCTTGAACAAATTGTATTGCTCACTGCAATTGGGTTTGCACTTTCATTGTATCTGCTTGATAGCCTTGTTAAGTCTTCCTGGACCAGACTTCCCACAATCAGGGTATCCTAACTCCCTGCATGTTAAAACCTGAGTTTCATGCCTCCATGATTAACACTTCTCACTTTCATCTTTTAAGAATAATTTTAGCTATTTATTTGCATATAAATAAGAGTGGAAAGGAGTGTTTCAGACACTCTGCATGTTTTCTGTAAAAAGAGCCCTTTTTTTTTTCAAGATTCAACAAAACAAATTGCCAGTCTGTGCTCACCAGACATGCATAACTTTATTAAGGAAAGAATTTGCATATGGCACACTTTGTGCCTAAGTGAAACCAAGATCTGTGGTCCTACTATAGACTGTGAGGGTACAAACAATGGCAGGCATAACATGACTCATTCACTCCGAAACATCTTTCTCCTTGCTTCTTAATGCTGTAAGAGACTAGGAGTGTATTCCTTTCCAGACCCTATCGACGAGGTATAGGAGAAGTCATATTCTTGAAAGAAGACTGGGAGCATATGGAAATCTGATTCATGTACATTTCTAGAATATTAAAATTTAATACAGCCAATGGGTGTTTCCTTAAACTCAGGTAAAATGTTATGCAAGTAGAGCTTTGAGACAAGTCTGAGAACATTTGCCCATCATAATCCCCATCAGATTATCATTCCTAAGAGTCTTAAATAGACAGCAGATGACAGGAGAAATAATGAGCGAAATTGAAGATAGGTCAATAGAGATTATCCAACCTGAAAAATAGAAAATCAAAAGCAGAGAAAGAAAAAAAGAATGATACAGTAATCTAGTGTGAAGCTCAGGAGTCACCATTTCTAACAAGCTCCCAGAGGAGATGAATGCTACTGGCCATTGGCCACTCTGAGTAGTTGGGCTCTAAGTTCAATTTACTTTTGAACTATCTGTTTAAAAAAAAAAATGTGCAAACAAATAATGCAAAACATGGCAAAGGAAATATATCCAAATTCTTAAGGAGTTCAAACTATTTTCAAATATTTTGAGAGCATCCATATATATTCTAACAATAGTGTTGATTGTAATTTTTAAACAATTTTTAAAAACATATTTAGTGGAATCTCTCTTTGGCTAAAGGGACGAATAGATTGCATTCTCCTGTAACAGTAAATTTCTCTTTCAATACATTTATAATTGACGTCTTTACTAATTTAGCCTGACTTTCCCATCTTAATCTGAACAGCTGATGTCTTATTGTGCTTCTAATTGGATTCATCTTAGCTTCCTCTTGTTACAAGGTGAGTTAATCAGCCCCATTGAGATAACAGTGATCAAAATTCCATGACACCTGCAAATGAGCATTCAGCACCAGCCAAAGGACGTCATAAATATAATGGATCATTACCCATAAACAAGAGCTCATTTAGTCACTTTGACCAAGGCCATGTGCTGACTTGGACTTGTCTAATGCAGACAGGCAGAAGGCAAGCATGAAGGAGGTCACCCGCAAAGATTACTATCAGCAGTTTGCCTGCCAAGAAATAAACTCACTGAAAATTAACTAACTCTCTCCTTCTGATTTATTACCTATTCTACTAATGGATAATGCATTAGCCCCAAGACTCTTGGATCAATAGTTCAGTTGCATAGATTATGAAACATTTTGTGTATTCTTTTCCTGGTCAACATTTTATTTCTAGGATTGCAGTTAGAGTGACTTCAACTTAGAAGAGATTTGGCCTTTGAATCAGAAACATTTGTCCAAAATGTAGCACATAAAATTTGACACATCAAATATCTCTTAGAATGGTTTGCCTTGGGCAATAGCAGATTGTACAGAATGTATTAATATGGTTTCTACCTACCTTGAAAAGGCTTTGGTGATGAATCTATGCACAACCAAAGAGGGCCTTGGTCTTTCCTTCTTTAATAATTCATTATGTCAAAATACTCCAGCCAAATTGTGTGGGACAAGAATAAAAATAGAAAAACATGAAAACAGAGAGTGCTTTCTACCCCTTGTCATTAAGTCTAGTTGAAAGCTTGTAGAGTGGAAAGGATTGAAATTTCATGTCTGTACCTTGGAAATAAGAAAATTAACATTTCCTAGTACTCTTTGTATGCATTTTAACATGACATTTCTTTTGTATTATTAAGATAATGAACTACCCTGTCTATTTCAGAGTGTCATGGAGGTCAAATGCAATAATAGATGGAAAGGTGCTTTGTAAATTCTAAGTGTACACATCAAGAATATTATTATTAGGGGCACCTGAGTGGCTCAGTTGTTTAAGTGACTGGCTTCGGCTCAGGTCATGATCCTGGAGTCCCGAGATCAAGTCCCCCGTTGGGCTCCCTGCTCAGCAGGGAGTCTGCTTCTCCCTCTGACCCTCCCCCCCATGCTCTCTCTCTCTCTCATTCTCTCTCTCTCAAATAAATAAATAAAATCTTTTAAAAAATATTATTATTATTAGAGCATAGTAGAATATAAACAGGGAAATCCAAAGAAAAACACTTTAGTCATTCTTGATAATTCAAGATTAGTGTAGGCAAACCAACCTTAAAAAGAATAGAAAGCCCTCCTCTTTCAAAGTCTTTCTTTCAATATTTTTATTAGTTTAGTTAAATTAATTAAGTTTAATCAGATGTAAGGCATATTTCAAATATACACACAATATACCTGCTAAAGATAAAACCTGGTTATATTTCAATGGAAAGAATGTTGGAATGATGTTCAGAAAATAGTAGATTGGCAGGGGCGCCTGGGCCCACTCCCCCTGCTTGTGTTCCCTCTCTCGCTGTCTCTCTCTGTCAAATAAATAAATAAAATCTTTTTTAAAAAAAAGAAAAGAAAATAGTAGATTGGTATAACCAAAGTGAGTCTCAATTGAATTCTAAGAATTCTTTTTTTTTTTTAAGATTTTATTTATTTATCTGACAGAGAGAGAGAGACAGTGAGAGAGGGAACACAAGCAGGGTGAGTGGGAGAGGGAGAAGCAGGCTTCCCGCCGAGCAGGGAGCCCGATGCAGGGCTCAATCCCAGGACCCTGGAATTCTAAGAATTTTTAATCAATAACAAAATAACAAAAAATCATGTGTAACCATTACTATGATTCACAGGATTTGTGTAACAAAAATGAATTAGAAGCCCAAGAAAAATTTGATTATTCCTGGACTCGAGATAGAAAGGTATTTCTTACATGGGTTTTAAAGAAGCTTTTATGAGCAATTTCTTCAACAATATCTTTACAGCAAATCCAACACTTTTTCATAGGGCTAATTCCTACAATGTCCCTCAAATATCAAAACACAATACAGTAAAAGCAATTATTTTTTTCCTTTTTGTGAGGGGGAGGAGTGATGGGCAGGAAATGGGAAGGAAGAGGAGATATCCAAAATATGGCATCCCTAAACAGATCTCTGTTATGGACAGATTTAATCCAAGTATAACATGTTAGGGGTCCAAATCAATGATTCTTAATTAAGGTCTATATTGGAAGTGCTCTAAGAGACCCAAACTCCATACATCTAGGATCTAAGCCAGAGGTTCTGATTGAATAGGTGTGGAATGGAGGTTTGATAAAGCTCATCATGGGATTTCAATGCACATAAATTAGATAAGGACTACTGATTAGGAGGAATGAGTGAACTGTCTTCTCTTTAAACAATCTCAAACAATGTTTAGTTAGGTATTTAGAAGCAAAAAGTTCAAAGTCCCAGAAAAAACATTATGTCCCTGATGTTCTAGATACCTTTGTTTTTATGCTTCTAGAGAACTCTCCACCCCACACCAACCTGTGATAATACTTGGGAGGCTGACCTTTATGGACTGAATCAACTTTGGCTCACCATTGAATTTGCCAATGGGGAACACTAGCTGGTGACTAGAAGGGGCAAGGAGAAAGAAGACTAGCCTTTATTCACTTGGTTTTCTGAGTTGCATGGGCTTGCTGCAGCTCTTGACAATACAGCTCATCCCATGAGAACTCTTTCTCTCTCCCACATTCCATGACTGCATGCCCCACTTGTCACTTCAGGTCAAGAGGAGTAATGGATTCCAAAAGGTATCTGCTCTAGGATGGTGCTCTATCTTTAGAAATTTCCCTACACTCTCCTTGTATCTTCACAAGGAGTCTCTTTATTAGTCTCTCTGAAAAGTACCCAATGTGAATGTGCCATCTGTTTTCTGTGGGACCTGACAAACTTTAGATAAGTCTTAGACTCTAACCTTTTGTATATTAATAATATTCTTAGGGTTTAGATATACAAACCACAAAGAACAGGGTAAAAAAACAAATAGGGAAAGGGGGCATGAAAAGTATAGTTTAGAATATGGCATATAAAATATAGTAGAAGCTATATGAGATTTAAAGAATGTATATCTTAAAATGTTTATTGAAAATAAATAAATCATGTACATTAAACAAAGAATGTATTAAAGACTTGTTATCATTGCCATTAATTGATATTTCTGAAAATCAAAAGATATCATATTACATAAATCTTAAATATTTAGCTATATAAATACATTAATACAAAGCTAGCAATTGGGGCACCTGGCTGGCTCATTCAGTTAAGCATCTGCCTTTGGGGATCTTGGGGTCCTGGGATCAAGTCCCCTGCTGGGCTCCCTGCTCAGTGGGGAGTCTGCCTCTCCCTCTCCCTCTGCCCCACCATGTGTTTTCTCTCTCTCTCTCTTTCAAATGGATAAATAAAATCTGTAAAGAAAAATTTTTAATTAAACTAACAATTTTTGGTCAGAATATCTGAATTTAGAAAATAAATACATTGTCTTAGATACGATCAATGGATCACTCTTCAATTAAAAAAGAGTCTTTCTTGATGAAAAGCTCATGTGGCAGTTTCATCTATAGAAACCAAGAAAGTAAGTGATCTCTTTTGAAGTTTTCCCAGTGACATCTGTTTGCTTTTGCAATATCTTTGTTTGTAACACAAAATTTATGAAATGTTCATAACATGAAGTAACCCTAAATCTCCCAGTTGATACCATGAAGATGAAGATATTTGGACATCATAGACTAGGCTGTTGGATACTACCATCATCCAGCTCCCTCTGTATCCCCAGAGAAGTCATCTTCTGTTCCAATAGCATAGGTCTTTTGTTGTGAGTTAACTTTAAATGCTTGAAGAATTAACTGAGTAATATTTATAATCCAGCCATTTCTATTAAACATCCAACAAAGATATTGGCCAGAATGAACCAGAACCAGTACTATTACCTAGCGGCAAATGTCAAGTCCATCCACTTCTTGTAAGTACAAGAAGTTCATTGGGCTGAATCCAGTAAGGACTGCACCCAAACCCATATTCCCACCCTAGGAATCTGTGGGAGACATTTTCAACTCAGTTTAATGAGGTCTATTTAGAGAGTCCCAGTCTTGGTCACAACCCCCTTTCCCTCCAGCATCTTGGATATTGCTCATTTGTGGTACCCTAAAAAAGCAAAAACAAAGCCTCAAAATGTTCATCCCAGTGCTGTTTTATTGCCACAGAATTAACTGAATAAAATCCTTGTTTCCCATTATTTTTATTCTGGGAACACATCTAGAGTCACTTTGGCTAGCCAAGATCTGTTCCTTGAATTTATTTCTGCCAAATCTTTTGAGTTTGTTTCTGCTGAGTCTTTTGGGCTTCATGATTGCATCCCATTGAGTGTGTTTCACTATATGCAAGGTTTATACTTAATCTGTTAGTGTGGGATATGAGAAATCAGAGTGAACATACTTCCCATTTGGTGATGCCATAGGGTCAAGAATGGCAATGAATACCCCAATAGCCTTCCCCAGAAAACCAACAAGGTTTTTTTCTCAATTACCCATGACACCTTAAAGGGTCCCTTTCCCAATTCAGTACTTAAAATAGAGAATCAGGCAATTTGTCAGGGTGCCCTGACAATGTGACACTCGGACAGGACAGAAAGAGCCAATTACAACTTTCCAAGAATGCACATCTCCTCATTGATCATCTCTACATTTCAAACAGGAAAAAATATATATTACGTAGACACACACATTCGACACTCTTGCTACTTACAACATCCACTTGGAAATGTGTGATAGGATCCTTGGAAATGATAAAGACAAGTCAATTCAGCTAAAGGAGTTTTGAGGAGGGGGGTGATCAAAAGAAATGAGGGATGAAAGATTGGTGAGCAGAGGACTTCCAACCTTTGTAGAGTAGACATGGAGTGTCATTTTTACCCCTTGCTAAGGCCGTGAAGGTTAACTCTAGGAGATATTTCCACTGGAGGTGGAGGAGAGAAAGAGAGTGGATAGGGGATATAAAGGTATGAGGACTAAACAACTGCGGAGGGGCGGTCTTCTCCCAGACACAGGGTGCCCTGGTCCCACAGCAATACCTTGTGGAAGATTCCCCTTCCATGGTTGGGGGAGGTGGAAGCCAAGGTCACGCGCCATAGATGGAGGCAGCTGTCTCCTAACTGGAAACCAGGGTTCTAAAAGTTCCTCAAGTCCTGTCATGATCCAGGACCCCTGTGGGGGGTGAGCCAAGCTGACTTGAGGTAAAGCAGTGTTTAGCTGGGAAGAGTCACCAGTGTCACGGCGGACTGGGGAAAGCCTGCAGTTTGGTATTCCAGATGGGCGCCTGGTTGGCTCAGTTGTTAAGTGTCTGCCTTCAGCTCAGGTCACGATCTCAGCGTCTGGGATCAAGCCTGGCATTGGGCTCCCTGCTGAGGAGGGAGCCTGTTTCTCCCACTCCCTCAGCCCTTCCCCCTACTAGTGCTCTCATTCTCACTCGCTCTTTCTCTCTCAAATTAAAAAAAAAAAAAAAAAAACAACAGGGGCGCCTGGGTGGCTCAGTTGGTTAAGCGACTGCCTTCGGCTCAGGTCATGATCCTGGAGTCCTGGGATCAAGTCCCACATCGGGCTCCCGGCTCAGCAGGGAGTCTGCTTCTCTCTCTGACCCTCCTCCCTCTCATGCTCTCTGTCTCTCAGTCTCTCTCTCGTAAATAAATAAAATCTAAAAAACAACAACAACAACAACAAAAAACTGCAGTTTGGTATTCCAGATGCTGTGTGTGTCTATGTGTGTGTGCATCTGGATTCTGTTTGTCTGTGATTGTGTGTGTGTGTGTGTGTGTGTGTGTTCTGGTATATGCGTGTGTGTGTGTGTGTGTGTGTGTGTGTGTGCAACAGCTGTTGATACTAGTTTGTTCCTGATGCTGCTAGTTAAGGATAACACCTCTCCTTTTTATTTTGAATTCCTTTGTTCAGGAAATGTTTGGCTACCTACTTGTTGTCACAGGAACATGGTGGTGTGGCTTTTTGCCTGAGCCCAGAATCCTCTCCCTGGTGAGCCTGCACCACAGCCCACAGCATAAAAGCATGGGGAGAGCATGACGCCAGTGGGGGGCCCAGTTTAGGGAGACACCACTATCAGGTATGCAAGTGCTGATGTCTTCTGTGCCTCGCCCCAGTCACCCTGATTTGTTAGCATTTCCCAAGTGAACAATAACCCTTCATGCTCCAAAAAAAAAAAAAAAACCTCCAAAAAAAAAAAAGAAAAGCAGATCCTCTCAGCAAATAAATGTAAGAAATTTTACTTAATTAACATAGTTAAGAAATTTACTCAGCGGGGCACCTGGGTGGCTCAGTCAGTTAAGCGTCTGTCTTCCACTCAGGTCATGGTCCGGGGGTCCTGGGATTGAGCCCTGCGTGGGGCTCCCTGCTCAGCAAGGAACCTGCTTCTCCCTCTCCCCATCCCCTGCTCGTGCTCTCTCACTCTCTCTCAAATAAATAAATAAAATCTTAAAAAAAACTTACTTGGCAAATCTGTGTATTAAAAACTTTAAGAAGTCTAGCAATTTAAAAAAATCGGCTTCACTTTGCCTAATCCAGCATTTTCCAAACTTTTTTGCTGACTTTTTTGTTGTTGTTTTTCAAGGAATTTGTGTCAGCATCCTGTAAATACTCTCTGGGAAGTGCTAGGTTTGGTTTAAGTCAATGTGGCTCTAGGAACCTTCAGAGAGATGCTTCATAGAGTCAAATTGCTATTGATCTTGAATAATTCCTCACTTCAACCCTCTATGAAATAATAGAATTTCCTCCAAAAGTCTGAGGTCAGAAATCCCAACGTCCTAGGTGCTTCCACCTCACCCTGATTAGCATATTTCTGCAACTCTCATTGTAGACATCTGTATGTAATTAGCATCTGTCCCCACCAGTCCCAGCAATGCTGAAGAACACCAGATCTGCCCTAAACTCCATTCTCAGACTTGCTCTGATCAGCATTTTTATCCACAACAAAACAAAGAAGTTGACTTCAAGTTGAACAAACTTGCAAACAACACAGGGTAAGGAGAAATAAAAATGCTCACTTATTTGATGGTTGATTATACTCCTATTAGGTGCAAGAATAGCTGGGTCTTACGGATGAAATTCAACTATAATAAACACAAAGTTGTGCAATTGGTTCCAAAACCAACCAACCACCCAACCAACCAATCAACCAATCAACCAGCCTACAACACAAATAAGATAGGATTAGAAGCAGTGTGTAAAAGGTCTAGGGAGGCCTCAGTGTGGCTCAACATAAGGGAGAATTTCTAAGATTACAGTGAAAAGACATTATAAGGAGCTAGTAAATTTTCTACCACCAGAGTCATTTAAGCAAAATATCATGATCTGGGACAAATAACATAGCGTAAGTGGTGTTATTGAAGTACAGCCTACAGAGTAAACTACAATAAGAAAGGTAACTCAATTATCACACAAGGCCTAGGAATTGGGGGCGGGGGGTGTGCATGGCAGAAGATCAGCCTCAATAGAGCTCCTTTAATCATTATACATGAACAGATTTTGAAAAAGGGAGAAGCAAGAAAAATGAGCTAATCAAAAAAGTGCTATGATTGCAGACAGTGTTTGACGGGAGATGCCCTTACTCAACTTAATTGTATCATAGATTTGTGCTCTCAGGCATACATGCAAGGGCTGCAAGCAGAGGGAGAACAGTTCACTGGGATGCCTTATCTATAAACTGGAGAAGACTTATTGTGAATCACTCACCAGAAGAGCCTTTTGCTGGAAATGGTCCAGCAGTTCCTATTGAAATCCCATGTCCCTTGACTAGGAATCAAACTTAACGGTCTCAGTGGAGAACGTTGTTTAGTGGCCAACTCCCCTCATGGATACCAGAAGCCTTGTCAATCCCTGACGCATGCACCCAGATGCTGAATACCAGGTGTGGAGCTCACCCAAGCTGGTGAAAAGAAGAAAGGGAATTGCACAAGGATATAGAAAAGTTTCTACTTCACAAGTTCAATGACTTCTAAGAAGAAAGAACAGTCCAGTTTTTCTCTATTGCCAGTAGGTGTAAAACAGAAGAAAATGGGGTTAAGTTGGGGCGCCTGGGTGGCTCAGTCAGTTAAGTGTCTGCCTTTGGGTCAGGTCATGATCCTAGTGTCCTGGGATCGAGTCCTGCATTGGGGTCCCTGCAGAGCAGGGAGCCTGCTTCTCCTTCTCCCTCTGCCTGCCGCTCCCCCTGCTTCTGCTCTCTGTCTTTGTCAAATAAATAAATTAAAGAGGGCACGTACTGAATGGAGCACTGGGTGTTATACGTGAACAATGAATCATGGAACACTACATCAAAAACTAATGATGTAATGTATGGTGATTAATACAGTATAATAAAAAAAAATTTTTAATGGGGTTAAGTGACAGCAGAAGACAGTGGATTAACCCAGGGAAGGATTTTTTTATTCTAAAATTAGTTTGATACTGTCCCAGTGTCCTGGGTGCCTTAGACATATAACCCTTGGGTTATTTGCACAAAATGGCAGCCTCCGCCTTAAGGATTACATTTCTTGGAGATTGCGCATTCCTTCTGCATTGTTTTGGACAGGCTAGTACTCCAGCTCTATCTGATAAAGTAGATAACTAACATAATCCACTTTCTTTCGAGGGACTTCTAGAGATGATGCTGTATTCCCTTAAGTCACAGGAGACATAGTTTAAACCATTCCATCTGGAAAGAGAGGAATAAATTCAATCATAGTTGTTTGTATTCCTTTCCAAACAGATGCTTCCATAAAATCATGCATGGGAGGTTTTAACCAGGAGGTGTTAGGGAGAGAAGCTGTAAATCACAAGCCAAATCTATCCACGGATCCCAAATAACCTCAGCTACATCCTCAGAAATGCCTGGAATTCAAAAATGTGTGTGTGTTGGGGGTGGGGGGTGAAGGAGAAGTGAGATTGTGGGAGCTTTTACAACTGCATCCGTCAAAATTCTCCCCTCCTTGCGGAGGGGGCAGGCATGAGGAGGAGAGGAAAGAGCTGAGGTAAGTCTCCACACACATACATGGAGATAATCCTGCTGGAACAGTGTTATAACTGGAAACAGCAAAGATGCACTTCTAGAACTGTGGCCCTATGGAGCGTTGTCGGTTACTGGCGAGTTAAGAGTGGCTAAAGCAACTGAGACCTCGTGATAATCTCAGAGGATTCAGTCTCAGAAGGAGAGTTTGCAGTTCCAAAAGAACTGTATGGCTACTGTGTGCACCCCCTCAGGGCTTCCTCCCCAAGAACATCCCATCTGTCAGATACAAAAGAAGGTGGGTACCATGGAGAAGCAAGTGAAATGTTCCTTAATAAATTTAGTTAGGGCTACCTTAGGAGACCCTAAATTGTCCACTGGACTGTTTTCCAGGCTAACAACATCTACTGAGCTTCCCTTTTTTAAAAAGGAGACAGCAGGGAGGTTTTACAGAATATATAACTGTGACATTCTTCTTGAGAAAAAAACAAACAATCCTCTACGGAAGAAAAATCACATGTAGACGAAAAAGAATTAGTACCATGTACGAAATATAACTCCCTTTTCTTTCCATGGAACATCCTGGCTTAGCAAAAGATGTATCCTGAGGCATCTGAGGCCATACCCAAACATCATCTGCTATCTTCAACTTTCTTTATGATTATTAAACATTCTTGGCTCCTGAGAGAGCCAGGGGAGATAGAAACAATAAGTGTGCTTTTGTTAAAAAAAAAAAAAAAAAAGGATTGAAAGGGGAGAAGAGATTCCAAAACTAATGACCATTTGCCTGATTTTGCTTCTGGAACCTGAATTACAGCCTGTTCTCAAGACCGTGGCTGAAGTGTTTATTAGTCTGGGCCAGTGCACAGGTGCCCTGACTAAGATGTTTCTTGAATGCCAAGGAAGACAGTCGCCTGTGCACAATCCAATCCTCACTCCTTATTCCTAGAAAATTCCTGAAATCACCTCAAGAGCCCTTGGTTTTCTCAGCCTGGCGGCTCTGATTCTCTTGTTCTCTCAAGAGTCAGATCTGAGTGTAACCTGCTGCCCATGGCTGAGAGACAGGTGGGCGCAGGCTGTGAGTCACGTTGATAAAAGTGTGTGTCCCTACTTGAGCACAGACGAAGGCAGTGGAATAGAAAGGCAACCAGTCTGCCCGTCTGAATACCAAGCAGTTCCTCAGAGAGGATAAAAGGCAAGCGAAGTCCACAGGATTTATGGCAGAGGTGCTCAGGAGAATAAGAAAACAGGAGGCTTCTCATTCAGGGCAGTGGTGGTGGCAGACAACGCTGGGGTCAGCCATGAAACACTGCTAAGATGGGAGAATGGAGGCAGACATGTCTTCACGAGTAAAAAAAAAAAAAAATGGCCTTAAAAGAACTCAATTTGAAGACACTTGAGAATGAAATCTTGGTGGAATGAGAGAAAGGAGAAATAAACCATAGATGCACTCTATAGAAATATGGTTAAGGATAACAGTGCTGTTACAGGCTCCTAATTTTCCGTTCGAAAGAGAAAATCCTGGAAATATTACCAAGCACTTGGCATTGGTCAATTTCAAGCTTGGTTCCTGACCTAAACATTAGAATGAACTAGAAAATGTCTTAATTTCTCATGGAATCTATGGCCTATTTGAGGCTTGAAACTTGCTCTCTCTCTTTCTCTCTCTCTTTCTCTTTGTGTGTGTGTCTATGTATGTGTGTGTTTCACTCATTTAGAAAGCATTCTTCACGAATAGCACTATTTTGCAAACCACTTATCAAATAGCGAACATCACAGCATCTGCTTATGAATCAGAATCCCTGCTTTTAACCCTCGCTCTCATCACTTGTGGAGGGTCCAGGATTTTATCTTACTTACAAGTGAACAAGTTGTCCTGATGCTGGCAGAAAACACAATAGATGTGGGTCAGAGACAAAAGACTTGATTACTCACAGCACAACATGCGTCAAGAGCACTGGCACATTTATGAGTTTCTCTTGCCCCCCAAATTCCAGGGGGCAATGCAGAAGGGCCAGGTGGCTGCATGCACACAAGGAGAATTATGTTATAGGAGGGGAGCCCTGAGCTGAGGGAATCTGAATCTTTCATCATGGGGAGTAATGATGTCTGTCCCCTGCTCCAGAGGGAGATACTCTCTCTGTCCTCCAAGGCTGGTGGCTGTACAAACATCATTGAAATCATAGTACAAAAGGAAAATAGTCGAGGTTTCTTCTTACAGATGCACAGAAATTCGACAGAGCCACGGAGAAATGTCTCCCAACAACTGTCATCTCAAGTTTCACAGAAGTCCCTTTCCCCTTTCTGGACCACGTGTTTTCATATTTTTAAACAAAGGGGTTAAGGTCATTTCAAGGCAATATAATTCAGATGATTGTTTCTTACTTTTTTTTACATCAGCTTCATGAAGATTCTGCTTTTCAAGGTCTTATAATCTCGGGAGCTCATGCTTACTTTCAAATGATCACAGCTGGTTGGCATTTCAACACACACACACACACATACACACACACATACACAGTATTCATACCTGAATGAGAGTGATGTTTCTTTTCTCATTTCTTTTTGTGACAGCCCAGTGGAGTGGAAGCTGATATTAAAAGGAAAATCTAGCCATAATCATAGTATATATCTCATTTCTTTTCCTACCACCTCAGATTAATTGGCAACATATTCTCCCTAATCTAAAGTCATATAAAATGGTCTGTGAGTTGATCTTTGTTGATTTCCTTACTTTTTATCTTTTTTTCCTCACCCTCAATAGGAATTTGTTCTGGGGAGTGGAATAATTTGTTGAAATGTGAGCTTTGTGAGAAAAGTCTAGCCGATCCCTATAAAAGAAGCCGGGTTACCAGGCAAAGACCTAATACATCTGCTATAGGTTGTCTTGGTATCTTGCCAGGGTCAACCACAAAGTGCTCTGGATAGTAGCAGCTCTCTGATGCCTCTGAGCTAGGTGGGTTTGCTAACCTGCTGACACTGGGCTCTCAAGGGTCCCCTTCTAAGTCTGGATTTCCTCCATAAAGCCAATGTGCCTCTGTCCCAGCTTCCAATTCCAAAAAACTCTTGTCTATCAGAGTTTGAGAACGCCATAGAAATCATCAGTGTCTTCCAGAACTTTCCTCATGTGAAGATTAGCAGAAAGTTCCCTAGGGGCAGGCACTGGAGACTCTCAATATTCAGGACCACTGGCACAACTCTGTCCTACCCTATTCTTGAGCTGGTCTTAGATGCACCAGCCAGTGAGGGCTGGATTTTATCACGCTGCCTGAGCTCAATATTGGTGTGGCTGGATTGTGCTCCCCACCCCCACCCCAAACTGCTGCAACCTTCCCTCTTTCCATTCTCCTTCTTCTATTTTTGTAACAAGGTTTTTGCCTCAACACAATGGTTATCATCATCACCCTCTTATTCCATGTGTGCTAGAGCTGACACATAAGGTCATACAGATTTTGAGCTTTATAACTCAGCAGGGCACCATCAGATAGACCCCTGCTCAGATTTGTGCAGCACCCAATCTATACAACCATCCATGGTGGGCCTTCTGGCATTTGTTCATCACTTTGCATGCTGTTGCTCATATAATCCTCATAATAGCCCTATAAAGTAGGTGCTATATTCCAGATTCTCACAGAACACTAAGAGAGGCTAACTTTCCCAAGAATTCATAGCTACTAGAGGACCAGATTAACATGTATGCCTTGATAATTAAATGGGAGGTTATCAAAAATTTTAAAGGCTAAATAAAACTTTGTTTAAGTGAAACATGAGCAGAAACAAAGAAAAACTAGAAGAGAACAAAGTTTGAGCAGTGTCTCATTGACCAGTCCTTTCTCTCTCCACCCCAGGACATCCCTTGGAAGCCCTTCAAATATTCCCTAGGTTTCATAAACAGTCCTTTTTGGCGGGCTTTTTCCTGGTCTAGACTGAGGAATCCACTGGAATCCCAGGAAGGTTATCTATTACAGTGGCCATCGACATGGCTCTTGATAACCTCCTCTATACGCATCTAGAAATTTCTGCCTTCTCCCTGCAGTAAGTCCTTCCCATCTCCCAGTTGTTGGGTGCACCATACTCAACAGCCCCTTACCACTTGTTGAATTTCACAGAAGGCAAGACAAATCCACTTCCCTGTCCACAGCATTAGATCACCAATCAGCCTGAATGAGAGTGAATTTTCCAAACCCTTTGGACACAGGTACCTGAAATACAGCCTATTTTCTAGCCCTGGATAGAGCCTCAGAGGATACAGAGAATGCCAGTCATTTTGGTACCTGGTTGCTTCTCTCATTGTGCCATCTCCTCTCACGGAGGCCTGAACATGCATCTTGACCTAAAGTAGGGCCATGGTGTGATCACAGGCAAGCTTCTCTCTAAGAGGAGATCTTTTCATTAATTCATAGAACTTAATGGAAGGTGGTGTCAGCCCCTCTGAAGAAGGAAATAAAGCATGGAAACACTTCCCCTTCACTTGGCTACCTTCTAACAACCCACCATCTGAATATCCCCCCTGGTATCCCATTTCCCTGACTGTGCGCCCTGTTATGAACACTTCCTTCTCTCATCATAGCACCTAAGTCTCTTTGTTATGGTTTTCTGCTTATTTATTCCTTCCAAGCTCCATGAGAAAAGGGACTTTGTCTGCCTATTCAGTATTCTACCCAATCCCTGCACTGCACCTGGCATATATAGTAGGTGCCCATTAAAACTCTGTGGAATGCATGAACTCTTGTGAATTATCAAGTTCCAAGTACTACTTTATAGCTTATATCTCTAGTAGCAATATTAATAACTACATATTCAGGGGAGTTTCATTTTTCACTTTGAAATGCATATTTAATTTGGAGCGATCATTTTAATTCTCTTTTAAAGATGTGACCAACATTTGGTTCCTCACGGTCAGAATAAAAATGGGTTTGAGTCCACCTAACCCTGTCTGTATCTGGTTGTAATCTGGAACCTATCAACTCCTCAAAGACTTTAATACTTTTTTAAGATTTTATTTTTAAGGAACCTCTATATCCAATGTCGGGCTAGAACTGACAACCCCTAGCTCAAGAGTCACATGCTCTACCAACTGAGCCAGCCAGGTGCCCCAAAAGGCTTTAATAATTTTTTTTAACAAATCTTTTAAATTTGCTTCAAAGAATGTGTTCTATTGACTTTATCATCCATTTTTAAAAGTTATTTGAAATTTGATGTAAATGTATGTTTCATTTAACTCAAACAACCATCAACATTTCATTTACTAAAATAGAACAAAAACAACAACAAACAAAAAAAAAACAAATTCAATAGCAGGGATTTATTTTTATTATCACCTAAGAGGTTTGTTTGTTTGTTTTTAACTTTAAAAATATTGAATTTGAAACCCCCAAATTGAAAGTAGCTTTAAATTTGGCAATGAATGCCCTTGTCTTGGTGCCACATAATTTTTTTATCCCAAATAATTTTAAAAATCCCTTAACCTGAAGCCCTACATTGTCTTCCCCCCAAGTGTGACTGAGGTATAGAGTTTGAATCTCGGGTTACAGGCTTTATCGTTCCAAAATAAGCACAGGTGATGTAGGTACTCACTTTGATCTGTCCGCAGCTCAGACCTGGAGAACGGGAAACATTTGAGTATTGGGTTTTGTCCACTTTGACTTCCCCTTGACAAACTCGTTCTCACATTATTTCCAGAGACAAATATTTTGAAAGTGAAGAACACAAGAGGTTGCTAAATATTAGCTTTCAAAGGCTTGGAGTCACATGATATTTGCTTGGGTGACCTCTTCTTCAAGCCTGTATAAAGAATTGTGTTTACTCTTGAACACTCTTCAGAGCTGAGGCGCTGCTGGGTAAAGAAATATGCAGAAAAGAATGTAAACATAGTTGGGACTTGCTTCGTTCTGTGGATGCAGAAATCTCTGCTTGGTTTAAGCAAATCAGAAAAACCGAGAAGTAGAGAATGCGAAACAGATGATTTTAGGGGCAAAGATGAAGTCTTACACGAAATTAAAGAGTCAGATCTAACAAAGACCTTCCTCAGCCTAGATTTTCTGCAACATCTGAGATGATTGCTCACTACGATTTAAGAGCACACATTTTCTAATGGTCTAAAATAACCGAGAATTATCAAGTTTACCTTAGTCTACAAGCATGAAATGATAGGCATAGAGAATCAGTCTTAGTCCCAATTAAGTCAACTCAAGTATAATTTGTCAACAGCCAGTATTCTAAAGGTGACCACTCAGGCTCTCTTCCCAAAAAATTTACTGGGTAAAGTTGAACTTCAAGAGATTTTGGGAACTGAATCATCCCAGTGTATTTCAAACGGCACTACCGGTGTTAAGTGCTTATGAATTTTTACCTAAAGTCTTTTTAAGATGCTATGCACATTTTGCTGCCTTTCTTATACATAGCATTTGGAACATAAATTTAACTTTTTATAACAATTTAAGTCTAAACTGGCCTTGTTCTATTGAAGGCAATATGTTAAAATTGTGGAAAAAAGAGGATTAAGAGTATGTTTATCATGATGAGCACTGAGTAATGTATGGAATTGTTGAAACCCTATATTGTACACCTGAAACGAACAGAATACTGTATGTTGACTGTATTTCAATTAAAAAAATATTAAACAGAGGCCAGGCTCAGCAACTTACCAACTATGTGACAGTCGACAAATTATTTCATTTCTCTGATCATCTACTTCCTTCTTAGTAAAATGACAACGACCCTTACTTGCCTGACTCTGAATGCTCGTGAGGACAGTGAGGTAAAGGGGAAAGGAATTTACAAACCAGAAGGCACCACACAGATATGACATCTGGGTGTTACAGGGATGAACTGTCAGGTTCAAAACTATATTCTAGGGGCACCTGGGTGGCTCAGTTGGTTAAGCAACTGCCTTCGGCTCAGGTCATGATCCTGGAGTCCCAGGATCGAGTCCCGCGTCGGGCTCCCTGCTCAGCAGGGAGTCGGCTTCTCCCTCTGACCCTCCCCCCTCTCATGTGCTCTCTCTCTCTCATTCTCTCTCAAATAAATAAATAAAATCTTAAAAAAAAAACTTTATTCTAGATGAAATTTTAACAAAATTTCCACCTTTTTTCCAACTTTTATTGCTTTCTTTAGGTTTTGTTATCTTGATAATACCACGCTGATTTTGCTTATATTTTCAGAAACAATAATGCATTTAACAATTTTTGAAAATATTACCATTGACCATCATGTGATCCCAAAGTTTAAAAACTGCTCTGTGTACCATAATATGTTCCCTCTTTTGTCGACCAGACATTTGACTTTTCTTACTTTTATTATCTAATAATTTATTTAATGCTCAAAAATGTCTACGAGGTAGGTACTATTTTGATCCCTGTATTATCATGTTGAAGGGCTTGGGATATTACATAGTTCTTCTAATTCATTCTGTCATGATAATAATGAAAACATCTTTAAAAGGGGACTAATCTTCTTGAAGTATCTCATCGCTGTTATTTTCTAAATAATGTTGATAAAAACTTATTTCAGGAAAAAAACCCACCTTATTTCAAGGAATCATTTTATTTTATCTTTTTTTTTTTAAGATTGATTTATTTATTTGGGGGGAGGGGCAGGGAGAAAGGGAGAAAGAATCTTAAGCCGACTCCATGCTAAGCACGGAGCCCGGCACAGGGCTTGATCTGAAGACACTGAGATCCTGACCTGAGCTGAAACCAAGAGTCAGATGCTTAACCAACAGCACCACCTAAATGGCCCTCGAGTAAACATTATATTGAAGCACAGCATACTTACAGGAAGGTGCAGAAGTGAACACTTCCCATGTTGATGGGCGGCCTCAATGCCTTATGCCTCCTGGCGTTCACACCCTTGAGTACTCACTCCCCTCTGTATCGAGTTGTGCCTGGTCTGTGTGACCAATAGGATACTTCACAAGGGATAGATAGTGTGTGACTTCCAAGGCTAGATCATAAAAGAAGATATGGCAGCTTCTACCTTGGCCTCTGGATCTTTCTTTCTGGGAAAAGTCAGCAGAAATCTGCAAGGGCACTCAATCAGCCCTACATAGAGGGAAGAATTCACCAGCACCAACCTGCCAACCCTGTGAGCACCACCACCCTGGGAGGGAATCCTCTTGCCCCCGTCAAGGCTTCAGGTGATTCAGGCCTCAGCTTTTCAGCATTCCAGATGTCATGAAGCAGAATGACACGGTTTCCCCCTGCTCATGCCAGCTCTGAATTCCTGATCAACAGAAACTTTGAGTCAACAAATTATTATTGTTTTAAGCCATTAAGTTTTGGGGAGACACTATACACAATAATCAATAAAGTATCTATGTACTTATAACCCAGATCAAGATACAGAACATGAATACCCCCACCAAGCCCCTCTCGTGCTCCCTAGTCCTCTCCTACCCACTACCTTGATTTCTAGCACTGATTCGTCTTGTCAGCTTTTGAAGTTCATCTTAAAGAATCCTACAGTACATATGTTTTGTGCCTGGCTTTTTTTTTTTTTTTGGGACATTATGTTTGTGAGAGTCATCCAAGTTTTTGCATTTGGTTGTAGTTAATTTGTTTTCACTAATGTGCAGTATGCATGGTATATACCAATATTTCATTATTCTGCTGTTGATGGATATTTGAATTCCAGTTTGAGGCTATTAGGAATATTGATGCTACAGACTTCTGGGATATGTGTTTGGTGCACCAACAATGCATTCCTATAGAGATTATACATAGTAGTAAAGGTTGGGTCACAGGATAGGCCTATGTTAAATTTTAGAAGGTGCTAATTTCCATGCCAAACAGAAGGGAATAAGAGTTCTCATTGCTCCCTATTTTTGCAAATAGGTGGCACTGATGGTCTTTGAATTTTAACTCTTCTGGTGTGTTTAGACTGGCATTTCCTCTGTGGTTTTATTCCATTATATGATTGAGTTTTCTTACACATGCTTATCAGCTGTATGGATATTGCCTTCTGAGAAGAGTCTATTCAAGTTTCTTGTACATTCTTCTGTTGGTTCCTCTTTTTCATATCAATTAATAATAATCTTCCTAAAAATTTGGCTATGAATTCCACTTATTCTGTGGCCCTTGTTCCTTCCTCTCTTGCTTTTTTTTTTTTTTTTGGATTATTTTTGATTCTGTCATTCTCCTCTCTGCCGGCTTACTTTCCTATTATTTGGTGTTAAAACTAGGGCTTATAATATGCATCCTTGACTTATTATAGTATAATACAAAATGAGTACTTTTCCCACTCATTGGATAACTTAAGTGAATTAAAATTATAAAGCAAAATGACAACATTTTAAGTGTTGATGATGTAAAAGAATATACTTCTTAAATATTGGGAGGTAGAAGAGGTAGAAAGAAATGGGAAGAAATGACCATGTTAATTTCTTCATATTTCATAACCGATTATCTGTAAGTACAGTTTAAAGGCAATAAAACAAGAAATAGAGATTTAGGTATGTTCTTTTTTAATTATAAAGGTAACCATTAAAAGAATAGTGAAGCACATTTGTCTCATTTTCTGCTTTCTAGAATCTGAGTTGCTTTGTATGTGTAAAGAATTCTCCACTTTATCAGTCCTAATGGGTAGGAAAGACCTCCCAACTATAAAGAATAGAAATAAATATTCCCTTTCCCCCTTGAAACTTGGGTACAGGCCCGATGTCAGCAGATACTTCCTTGCTGTGCTTTAATTCAAGAGCTAATGACCCAAGAAAAAGAGGCAGGGGAGCTCTTCTCTATTTCTTTCTTTCTGGGGCGTGGGTGGAAATGGGGTAAATAACAATGGTAGCAATGATCTCTGTAGTAGAATTAATGCTCAATGTACTTTGGGGCATTTTTGTTAGCCATTTAACCCTGAACCTCATTTCCCTGTGTTATTAATGAATATATACTTACCCAATATTCTTTTTTATTTAGATCCACGGTATTTGTTACATTATTAAATAAGACATTAGTGAACGCTTTTTAAAATCTTTCAGATTTTTATCTACAATGAAAGGTAAAATATTTAAGTTATACAAGACACGTAGGCCAATTGAAATGAATAAGAAATGCTGAAAACATAGCAACAAGCAGACGCTCCAGGTAAAGGCTTAAAAAAATAAAACTAAAAGAAGTGAACAATCTCAATTCCAGATGAGGAACATTAGGCATTAAAAATATATTTTATAATGGTAAAGTATATAGTATATCGTGCAGGTATATTGAGCATAGATCTTTATGTACCAAATAATGAAATACCACAATACTGAAGCAAAGTCTGCAGATTATAATTGAAGGGAGAAATAAACAAACAAAGAGCAATGTCTGTATATAAATAACACAATAAAGTAGTACAGAAAATATATCTTGAATATACATATTCAATATATTCAAATGTATTTTGAACCAGTAATTTAAAAACTTGGTCTTTATCTTAGATTATTAAAAAGTGCAATGGGCCTCAAATTCCAAAATATTAAGAAAATAAAAATGGCAAGAGTAGAATTTGGCTAAAGCTGTGTACGGAGACAAATTTATATTACACATGTACAGCACTAAATACAAAAGTGAAAAAAGTAAATGAACTCCAAAAGCAAATTTCCAACCAAATAAGAAAAAGGCAAAAATTAACATATGGAAAGAAGAAAAATTTAATAAGGCCAATGAGAAAGTAATAAATTAGAAAATTTTACTGCCTTCGGCTCAGGTCATGATCCTGGAGTCCCGGGATCGAGTCCGACATCGGGCTCCCTGCTCGGCGGGGAGTCTGCTTCTCCCTCTGACCCTCTTCCCTCTCGTGCTATCTCTCATTCTCTCTCTTTCAAATAAATAAATAAAATCTTAAAAAAAAAAAAGAAAATTTTAAAAATGATAAATCAAGCCCAGAACTAGATTAACCTAGATGAATCTGATTTGGAAAAGAATAAATGTGTGTGTGTGTATATATATATATATATATATATTTGGCAATATGCGAAAAAGGTAACTATACTTACTAAAAAAGTAACTAAAATATATGTATATGTATATATACATATATATTCTGAATATATATATATATTCAACAATATGCAAAAAAGTTACTAAACTAAACATAGATACATAAATAAGACATAACATAAACATATCAACAGATACATATGTTTTAATACATATATACATTATTAAAACTGACCCAAGAAGAGAGAGAGATCTCAATCCTGGCCACATGGTAGAATTATGGGAGTGGAAAGGGGGTTGGCTTTAAAACGAACCTAATCTAATAAAGTTGTCAAAAGAGCTTCATCCTAGAAAACACCAGGATCAATGATATAAATTCTTATCACATTATCAAATAAAAGATTATGTGGACACTATTTTAAATATTCCAGAGAAAAGTGGAAAACACATTCAAACTCATTGTTGTAAGACCAACATAACAATAAAACCAAATCTTAAGAAGCCTGCATAAAAACCAAAGGAAAAGAAAAGCATGGGTCAATCCCACATCCTACAAAAGAGAACTATGTAGAACATCATAAGAAAAATGTGCTACAGGAAGTAAATTTTGCACCAAGGTACAAAGATAGATCATTTAAAGAAAATCTATTAAAATCATGAACCATATTATAAGGTCGAAAAGGTAAATATCTCAGTAGACATCAAAACGGCATTTTAATAAGAGCTGCTGTTCATTCATGATTTAAAACTTTAAAAAAAAAACAGAAATAGGTGAATACTTCCCCAATGTATTAAAAATATTACATATACTAAACCAAAGCCAGCCTTATGTTCAGTTGTGAAAAACCAGAAATGTTTCCATTAAAGACAGAAACAAGATTAGGATGTCATCTGTCACTACCATAAACAGTGGGGCTATAATTTGAACACAGGTTTGTTCTGTCTATTATGGATGGCGACTTCCAAGAACAATCCAGTCAATAAATTAATCCATTCTTCAAATAATATTATTGTGTGAAAAAATAGACTTCAAACCAGTATCATACATTTTTGGTAACACAAACTATAAATACTTAGATTTGCATATTTATCCCCTATTGACATTTTGCTATGCATAGAAAAAGTTTGTAAAAATACACACAATACTGTCACCATGAGGTAGGGGGGAGGGGAGCGCAGTGAGGAGACATTGATTTTTCTATTTTTTATGGCTTATAAAGCATTTATATAGTGTTTGAGGTCCCCCCTTCCTGCTCCCAAAGGGCATGTATGACTTTCATAATCAGTAAAAATAACAAATAAACGTCCAATATAGACAAAAAAATTAAATGTCACATAGAAATATTATGGCAATTATTATTTATGAAAATATTTCTATGGCACAAGTTGAAGCATGATTTCCCTGCCAATAAAGTCAGCAAAAATAACCTAAGGGAGCAGTTCTAACACTATTTAAAAATTCAAATAGTAACTACTTCTTCTGGGGACTGTCTTTGAAGAAAATAATACTTTCATGGCAATCTGCATTCTCTGCTAGTGACAAATGTTCTGAAGATTATTTAAACATGCCTCTCCTGGGAGAAAACCCAAAGTGAAATGCTGTGGTGGTCCTGGCCCCCATCATTGGAGCCTCACTCCTGACCTTTTTAACCCTTCCAGAAACACAGGAGCTGCCGGCTGGCAAGCAAAGGTTGATCTTGGCTCCTGGTTGTATTTTGTTTGTTCTATTATAGATTATTTGAATTCATTGCCAATATTGGAGAATTGACAGACTTCACATTGAAAAAAAAGAAAAAATCAAACAGATCTTGAAAACTGGAGGTTCAGGGAAGGCTGAGCCCGCATTGGTGTCTGGGAGCCTTGGACCCTGGCTGAGAGATGCCAGCCTGCTTTACAGGACATCGGCAACCCCTGAGGTCCTGAGACCTCTCTGCATGTGGCAACGCCCTGGGGAATGGGTTTTGCCACACCCCCGTGCAGTACAAATCCTTCAAGACCTCACAAAACTTTTCAAAACCTGCTCTGAGCCTTCACCTTAAGTCAGTCATGACTGATGAAGACGTATTGTGCCCTTCTATCCACGGAGAGTTCGTTGTGCAAGAAAACAAAGCAATGAAGTTTCTGTCCACATTCCAGGTATTAACCGATTAAGGATATACTGTTTTATCTGAAACAACGCAAATCACGCAGTGGATGCAGGCTTTGAAACGTTCACTTTTAGCATCCTAGGAAGGTAAGGCTTGCTTCTAAATCAATTAGGGTATGAGGCTTTTCAACTATGAAAAGTCTTAAGCAGGATTTCCAGCCTTCAGTTAAATCAGAACACCGTGCAATGCTGCCACCTCGTGGCCACTCCCATGAATCGTGCCCCCCCAAAGTCATTTTCTGAGGTCATATTGCCATCTGCTGGGCCATCTCAAGACCGCATGACACCAAAGCTCAGAGGGCCAGAACGTGAATGAACTCTTGGAAGACCCATCAAATCTTGGATGTGTGAGTGCTAACAGTGGCCAATTGTCTGTGGATAGTTGCAACATTGCCAGTTCGATGTCTATGATGTCATCGAACCTTGGTGCTAGAAACAAAAGAAGATTTTTACCTTTGGAAGCTAAGAACCAGGTATCTTCCAGAGTCAGAGAAGAGCATTCATGCCTCTAAGATGGTTGGGATTAGTGACTCCCAAATGTCTTCTGTGGCTCCTTTAGAGTCAACGGGGGAGCCTGTTAGAAATCTGTGCCTTGGGTTCTAACTCAGAAATACTTGGAATCTATTTTTGAGTTCCCTAGTGACTCGGGGAGCCCATGATTCATTAACTGGGTGACAGGCCCACCAGTGGCACCAGATTGCATTCATTTGCCCACTCAAATTTTATTGAGATGTGGTGTACTGAGCTAGGTTTGATGTCAAAGGAAAGAGCCCTCCCTGCCTCAGCATGTGCCCTCTTAAATGAGGGACTTCATGCATGCATTTAAAGTAAGGAAGGCAATTTAGGGGCGCCAGTGTGGCTCTGTCGGTGAAGCGTCTAACTCTTGATTTCAGGTCAGGTCACAGTCTCAGGGTCATGAGATTGAGCCCCGTGTGTGGCTCCGTGTTCATCATGGTGTCTGCTTGGAATTATCTCTCAACTTCTCCCTCTGCCCCTCCCGCTCATGCTCTCTCTCTCTCAAATAAATAAATATTTTTCAAGAATAAGTAAAGCAATTTAGTTCTTTTAAGTATGTCTGAAATATAGCAGAAAGAAAGAAGAGGGATAACCATAACTTTGCTCCATTGAGAACAGAGGAGCTTTGCAGGGAAGTATATAAAGACCCAGGTACTTGCCAGCAGGCCTGTGAGAATGGAGGGTAAATACCATTCTGGGGAAAGTAAATTAATGCACAAAAGTTCAGAGATTTGCAGGAGCACATTATCTCTAAGAATCTATAGGACTACCTTATTCCTGAACTATAACATTTTCGGCAAGGGGACAAGAATGAAAACTGCCTGAGGGAGCAAAATTCACATCAAAAGGCTGTGGACCCTGCCAAAGAACAGACATTTCACCCACGTAGGTGAGCTATGGGGAGCCATGGGGCATTTGCACAGGGAGGGATAGGATTCAACTTGTGTTTGTGAAGAGTACTTGGGAAGAGGGTAAAGGTGGATTACTGAAGCCACTACAGGGAAAGAGATGGGCAAAACACCTTTTATGAGAGACCAGCAGCCTGTGGATGAGGACCTCGCCATGGGGTTGGAAGGAGGGGAGGAAGTGAAGAAATTCCCAAGCTGGACAAGCAGAAGCATGAGTGGATGTGGAATGTAAGGCAGAGGGAAGAAACTAAAATAATCCCCAGGCTTACATTTTCCTCTGGCTGAGCACCTGGGTAGATGGAGGTATCATTCCTCAGAGAAGAACATTAAGGGAGGTGACATGATGCAAAGTTCAGATAGAAATATGGTGGGGTTTTTTTTATTTAAAGATTTTTATTTATTTATTTTTGTGAGGGAAAGAGAGAGAGAGAGAGAGAGAGAGCACAGGCAGGGGGGTGGGGAGGGCAGAGGGAGAAGCAGACTCCCGGCTGAGCAGGGAACCTGATGCAGGACTCGATCCCAGGACCCTGAGATCATGACCTGAGCAGAAGGCAGACGCTTAACCAACTGAGCCACCCAGGTGCCCAGAAATATGGTTTTGAGCCATTCACATAGCAACATCGCAGCACCAACGTGACACAGCAGAGGGAATGCCAGGAGTTTAGCAAAAGCCACCACTGTTGGCGGAATGAATAAGATGCAGGGAATTGGGTACTGATCGGTGACTTTCATGTTACCACGTCCAACGGTTGCTATTTAGATTTTAAGCCTTCACCCCTGCATTTGGCCCTCTGTGTACTTCTGTCCTTCGTGGAAAAGAGCAGAAAAGCTCAGAAGGGCAAGGGAGGCAAAATGAGAAGAGGTGAAGAGTGAAGAGTATGGCCAGCTGAGAGTGGTGTACGGAGAGGGCACACCATCAAAGCATCCATGGCTTGAATGATTGGTTTTCTGCACAGGGTGGAGGAGGTGTGAGGCGAAAGTCCGAAGGTAGCCACTGAAGAGAAGCTGAAAAGGAAAAAGCCAGGCGTCATGAGTTTTTAGGGTTTCAACCTGCGCCATCATGATTTGTACTGTAGTGCTCAGGAACCCAGGGATTGTTCGAGAAGGGGAGACTGTTAATAAAAATGGGTCCTGAGCAATTACAAGAACCCTACCCAGCCCTATATTCTTGGTCCTTGTCCAGCAGTGAAGAATCTCCGTGGCCTTTGCCTCTGTTTTGCCACCTGCAAGGTAAGAGTCTGGAATGTATGCTCTCTTGGCTCCCTGTCAGCTCTTGTAGAATCTCTACTTCTAATTACTCAAAGTCTCACAGGGAGTCAGTATCACCCTGGCTGTCTTCCCTTTCTCTGAAATAATAAAAACTCTATGCCAGACACAGATCACCCTCATTCACTCAAGGACTTTTGAGGTAGGCGTTACTATGATCCCATTTTGTACCTGAGGGAACCAAAGCTCAGAGAGATTAAGGAAATCATCCAAGTAGACGTAGCTAATAACCAGAGCAATAAGCTAATTGCAGAGCAAGGTTTGAACCCACACGATTGGACTTCACAGGGTAGATTCTCCATTCTTGGTCTACACCATTTTCCTCTAAAGATGAATGAAGAAACCAAAGGAAATACCCAGAAGATCTTTTAAGAATCTGAGAGTGTCAGGGGCACCTGGATGGCTCAGTCGGTTAAGTGTCCACCTCTTGGTTTCGGCTCAGGTCATGATCTCAGGGTCGTGAGCCTGAGCCCCACATCGGGTTCTGTGCTGGGTGTGCAGTCTGCTTTAGGTTCTCTCTTTCTCTCTCCCTCTGCCCCTCTCCCTCCTCAAATGGATAAATAAATCTTTAGAAAAATAAAAGGATTTGAGAATTTCAGCCAGTCTGAGGATTGTTCTTCCACTCAATCTTTTGCTTCATATTTTGGTCTCAAAGCAGATCCAAGCTGAAATTCCCAAATCTCTTTAAGAATTGGGCCAGAGGAATTCAGTGAACAACTTGGTTCTTTCCCTAAATTGACACAAACCTCCCCAGATCTAACATCACAACTGCCAGCCTGTAGCTGGAAATATAATAAGGAGTTCACACCGGACTCCGCCACTGGTTAAAATCATTCCTGTTCTAGCTACTTCCTGGGCTGGGGCTGGAAGTTCCTTCATGAATCAGTTGAGTTGTGTATTTCTTGGTTACCAGTAGATTCTGCTTTTCTGCTTCTCCCCAGACTACATGGCTTTGAGGAGTGACCAAGGAAAGATACGGGTATTCAGAAAGGCCCCTGGACAACATTCAGAATAAAACCGGTAGCCCTCCAGCGGAAGGCTTCCCCACTCCTCCAGAACATAATACATCATTGACCGAACAACAATTGTACCCAACCAAGCTCTCATTCTCTCTGCAAATGGAATACCAGAGCCCAACTGTTCCTTCTGTCTGGACATGTACCCACTCCATCTTGGCCTGTAGAAACTGCTGTATCATTTCAGGGCCATCTCAAATGGCAACTTCTCCATCAAGTCTTTGCAGATACTCAGAACCAATTGAATCTTCTCCTCTGTTGAGCCCCTGTATCACTTACTTGTAAACATCCATTATGATGCTTATCACTATTTGTGTCTGTGTCTTTTTTCTATTCATGAACAGGGTTTCATTTTCACAGAAGCACAAAGCAGGGCTGGGACATTATCAGTCTGCAGGCTGGCTGCCAAGTCGCCTTCCACTCCCTCAAACTCAGCCAGAGCTGCACAGCCTAGAATCTGGTCCTTAGCCTCACAGGCCTGCGAACTCAATTTCCTTTCTTCTTTTTTTTTTTTTTTTTTAAGATTTTGTATTTATTTATTTGAGAGAAAGAGCATGGGGAGGGGGAAGGGCAGAAGGAGAGGGAGAAGCAGATTCCCTGCTGAGCAGGGGCACCCCCCCAACTCGGGGCTGCATCCCAGGACCCTGGGATCATGACCTGAGCCAAAGGCAGATACTTAACTGACTGAACCCAGGCGCCCCGGAACTCAATTTTCTAAGTGTTCTAGGATATATATTCCTTAGGGAGAGTTTCTCATATTAACTAATATCCCCAAGTTTTAAAAAGTGCACAGAATGGTGTTATTAATTTACAATAAATAGTATACTGGCATGCTCAGATATCAGTATGATGGGCATTGTTCATGAACTGAGGGGAGGGATGGGAGATATTCATTTATTGAGCAAAAAAATTACTAGCAACAGCCTATGCTGCTCAAATGCATCCACCACCACTATAGGGCTTTATCTGTCAGAGGCAAAGAGCCTTCTATGGGCGGAGTTAGGGAATCCGTGTCACTGATCATTTATATCTGTGCTGGCGATTTTTCTTCTGCCCAAACATTCTTTCTCTCAACAGGATGATACAATTAATTAGAGCTTCATTTTCTGTATTGTCATCGGTCCCCTTTACCACCATACCATACTGAGACAGTGCCAACTCTTCCCAATCTCTTTGGCCCCAGGATAATCAGTCATCTCTTGATTTCCTCCCATAGCTGGTTTGAATCCCATTCATTACGTGGAGATTTTACCAGGGTGAGTCTCAGAAGAAGCTCTAAGGTGTAGTCAGTTCAAGTTTTCCTAAGAGCACACTGTCCCTTGCTTCTTTTTAGGCTTATATCACAGTGCCTGGCTTAGAGTATTCTCAATACAGATTTGCTTTCACCTGAACTTGCCTATTCAGCTGTTTATTTCACTCAGGTGGCAATGTTGGCAGAAACTGCACAAATTTGGAGAATGCCCGTGTTGCAGCTAAACTACAGTATGCTAAAGAGTAAGTTGAATTTGTCAGTTAGTTTTCTCTCTCTAAAACTAATGACTACTGCCAACATTTTCAAATGACTAAAGAAATCGCAGTGATGGTACTTTGGTAAGTTATATCATTATCAAATCAGTAATTGTACAACAGTGGTTCTCAAAGTGTGGTCTCTGGAACAGTGAGTCAGTGCCACGTGGAAACCTCTAAGAAATGCAAAGTCTTCTGTCCCTCTTCAGACCTATTGAATCAGAAACTCTGGGGACAAGGCTCAGCCATCTGCGTTTTAACAAGCTCTCTGGATCATGTGGATGCTCACTCATGTTGGAGACCCACTACCCTGGTTTGCTGACCATCTCGCACATGATTTCAATGGCTCTCACCCCCAGATGAGTGGGCACCTTAAATCTCATGCAGCCTGAGACTGATAGCATAGTAGATGATAAGACAGGGCAGCCCCTGGGATATGCTAGTTGGCTGGCACACAGTTCCTATAATGCTGTAGTGTAGGCAAGGGTCACATCAAATCACAACAACATTGGGTTGACATGCATGTAAAGACAGCCCTGGGGCACCTGGGTGGTGTCGTCAGTTAAGCCTCTGACTCTTGGTTTTGGCCAGGGTCCTGATCTCAGGCTTGTGAGATCAAGCCCCGCATGGGACTCATGCTCAGTGCAGAGTCTGCTTGAGATTCCCTCTCTCTGTCCCCCTGCCCCTCCCACTCATGCCCTTTCTCTCTCTCTCTCCCAAATAAATAGTCTTAAAAAAAGAAAAAAAAGACAGCCCGATAATCACATATGGGAAAGTATGGCCAGTCCGAAGAACATTTGAATGATCAAGTCATTAAGAGCAAACCCGTTTGCCAGTTATAAAGCCTCGTTACTAAAACACCAGGAAAGAGAAGAAAAGGCAAAATATCACCAACACTTCCTAATAAGATTGTTTATTCCAGGGACCCCATCTGCAGTTGAGTCTCGGCAGGACAAGTAAGAAAGCATTCTGGGCATCAGGCTTTGAGTAGCCTGGCCACCTTGCCGCTGCGCAGACGCCCTCTGCAGCCTCTGTGGGCGACTTTCCATAGCTCTCTGCTGCTCCAAGTAGCAAAAAGAGAATCTTCTGGGCCAAATGAAGCCCAGGGAAGTATGCCCTCTTCCTGGGGTGAACATACGATTACTATTTGCCCGGTGTTAATGTTGCTCTTGTGTGGTTATAATAGTTTCCCTTATTCTGTCTAAAGCATCCCAGTTTGGGGGCACATGCTGGCTCAGTTAGTAGAGCATGAGACTCTTGATCTCGGGGTCATGAGTTCAAGCCCCACATTAGTTGTGGAGCCCTACTTAAAAAATAAAAAAATAAATTTAAAAACAGTATCCCAGTTTTTACAATAAACTATGTGGACTGTGTAAGTATTACTCAAATGTTCTCCTTCCTTCTTCTTCTCTGGCTTCCTTCCTTCTTCCCTCCCTCCACCCTCCTTTTCCTTTCCCTCTCTTCATATTTCCTGCCATCGCTAAAAAAACTTAACAGACCTTCTGAAGTTCTTGAAATCCAGTTACAGAAACCCAGGAGTATTGCACAACTGATCCCAGCACTCCAGGGGTGTCACTCATATAGACGTGGTGGGAACGGACACATTGGAATTGTGCAGTTCCCTTAGTGTGAGCTCTTACACTCCAGCCTGGGTCCATCTGTGCAGTCCTCGAATCTCTAAATGATTTGCTTCCCCCAAGCTGATAAAAATCTGGGGCTATGTAATGACTTGGAATTCTTGGAATTGGAACTTTATCTGCAAAACTAACCAGGACCATACCACATACTCATTTCCCATTGCTCCTCATACTTGCCTTGTTCCATAACTCAACCTAATTTTTGACCTCCAGCCCTTTGACTAAAGATCTAGTTGGCCTTTGACATCTCCATTCTCTGCAAGATACAATCTGTTTTTCACCTCCTTGTTCCATGTTCCAATCTGCATATCGTCTGCCCTATGCATCTCCAGGTGGTCTCCTAGAAAATAAATGGAGAACAGAACATGATGAACCTATGAAATCAAATAATCCAGAGACCATACTCTGCTCCCAGGAGATCAGATATGCCCACACTTCGTGGTCTTGGAAAAGGTCATGGCAACTCAATTTCTCTGGTGTAATCTGCCCTAGCTTAGGATCCTTTAGAAGGTCCCTGGAACAGACATGGCTACTGTCCAGATAGCAGACATGGCTACTGTCCAGATAGGTCCCTGGAACAGACATGGCTACTGTCCAGATAGCTCCAGAGGAGCTCCAAGAACAATTTTAGCCACTGCAAAATTTAGAGTGCAGGACATCGAAATACTCCAAGTGACTCAGTGGAGAGAACCCCAAAATAGGAGTTGTGGACTCTGGTGAGACAGTGTAAGGGTGCAACTCAGGAACCCCCAGCCCAGTAGCTCTTAGAGTCCCCCAGTGTGGCTGCACACCAGCCTCCTGCAAGAGGCTAAGACATACTGTGCACTCTGGGCACAAGATGAACTCTTCTGGATACCTCTGCCATGGGGAACATCCCCAGTGAGTTTACCCAGGTTTCACACTGGGCCTGGCCCTCTTTAGCATAAGGGAATTTACCTGCTGCATTCTGTGTTCAGCCTTATTAGGAATGTTGGCTTATGTCTCTGCTTATCCTCTACAGCCTCCCTAGAGACCAAGAGTCAAGGACAGTACCATGCACTTCTAACAGGGCGGGCCCTGTGACTTCCATTCTCCTTAGCTTGAACTCATGGGGCATCCTACAAAAATGACTCCTCCTTGCCACTCTTCTGACCCTCACTGAAAACCCTTCTGCCAAGATCACCCCATGATTGCCAAGTCAAAATATTCTTTTCCATTTATACCATACTTGCTTTTGTTTTGTTTGATTTCACTTCTTCAATTTTTAAAATTAGGTACTCTACTATATTTAGCAATAATATATTTATTATTATATATTTATTATTTATGGAGGCACAGAGCATTTCTCAGTGGATACAGGACAATTCCAACACCCTAAAGAATATCCCTGTTCTGCCTCTTTGTTTTCAGACTCTCTCCACCTTTAACCCTTGGCAACTACTGATCAGGTCTCTGTTCTTATATTTTTCACTTTTCTAGAATGTCATATAAATGGAATCATATAATATGTAATCTTTTAAGACTACATTCTTTCACTCAGTCAAAAGGGTGAACATGATTCTCAATCAGGACATTCAGCCATGTCTGCAGACATTTTTAATTGTTATGGGTTGGAAAGGGAAAACACTATTGCCTCCTGCGCAGAGGGGTGGGATTGCCAGCAATGTGGTTGAAAAGCCTACAACACACCAGATAGGCCCATAGCAAATTATCCAGCCTCCAGAAAAGTCAAGAGCCATGATTTTGAGAAAACTTGACTTAGTATAGTTCCCTTAAGATTTATTTATATTGTCACATGTATCGAGAGTTCGTTCTTGTTGAGTCCTGAGTTGTAGTCCATTGTGTGGATGTAACACAGATTGCTTATCCTTTCATCCTCTGAAAGACATGAGGGTTTTTTCCAGGGATGGGCAACGATGACTAATACCGCTACAAATATTCATGGAGAGGTTTTATTTTTAGGTTTTTATTTAAATTCCAGTTAGTTAACATACATGGATAGTTTTTGATTTAACCTAAGTTTCATTTTTCTGGGATGCATATCCAGAAGTGGGATGTCTGGGTCACCTGGTAAGTGCATGGTAACTATCTAGAAACTAACAAAGGTTTCCCAGAATGGCTAAACCAATTTGCATTTCTATCAGCAATGCTTGTGCATTCCTGCTGTTCTGCCTTCTCAATAACACTTTAACCATACTTTGCTTTATGCCAGCATTTGACACTGCAAGTTAAGAAATAAAACATTACCCGGGCACCTTTGACTTTGGCTCAAGTAATGATCTCAGGGCTGTGAGATCAGGGTCTTGAGATCAAGTCCCATTTCAGGCTCTGTGCTCAACAGGGAGTCTGCTGGAGAGTCTCTCTCACCCTCTTCCTCTGCCTCTCTCCCCACTCTAAAATAAATCTTAAAAAAAAAGAAACAGAACATTGCCAACAACCCAGATCTTCCTTGGGCTCCCTTCCTATTACCACCCACTGCTCAAAGGTTAACACCATTCTAACATCTAACAGCAGAGATTCAATTTCAATGTTTTGAACTTTATATCATTGAAATCATGGAATGCACACTCTTCAATGTCTAGCTTTTATCTCTCAATATTTTGTGTATGAGACTTATCCCTATTATTATGTGTAGTTGTGATTGTTTATACTCTTGGTTCCATAATGTCCCCCAGTGTGATTTACATTCTATTCCAGATGAATGTTTGCTTTTCTATTTACTGAGGTTTAATTTATAGTCAATAAAATGTACCAATTTTAAGTGTGCAGTTCAACAATTTATGAAAAATACATATCCTCATGTGAACATCAACTTTATCTAAATACAGGACATTTCATCACACCAAAAATATTTTCTTGTTCCCCTTTGCCCACATTCCCCTGTAGTACCCCCATGCCCAGTGGCACAACAATCCACTTCTGTCATATTCCTGGGTCTTGTCCAGAGTTTCATGTAAATGGAAATATAGAGTATGCCATCTTTTTTGTCTGACTTCTCTGGCTCAGCATAACATTTTTGAAGTCCATCTATGTTGTTGTATGTTATTATATGGTGTTGTATGTATGGTGTTGTACGTATGTTGTATGTATGTTGTATGTATGTATCAGTACTCTGTGCTCTTTTATGGTCAAATCACACTCCAATGCATATACAACAATTTTTTATCTCTTCACTTCCTGTTAGACATCTTTGCTATTCCAGCTTTGGGTTATTTGGAATAAGGCTGCTATGAAAAACCATATATGTCTTTATGTGGACACCCATTTTTATTTTCTTGGGTAAAAAAATAGGTGTGAGACTCCTGTGTCCTTGGTTATACCTACATTTAACTTTATAAGAATAAAATGTCAAAGTGAATTCCAAATGGATTGTGCCATTCTGCATTCCCCGCAGCAGTAAATAAGAGTTTTAACCACTTCAACATCCTCACCAACAACTTTTGGCAAGGCTTTGCTTTGTTTCATTTTTAATTTTGCCATTCTAGTTGGTGCATAGTTGTATCTCACTGTGGTTATAGTTCATGCTGGAGTGTTCTAATATGTCAGGTTATTCAAGTCTTCCTTCTCTTCATTGATTTTGTCTCCTTATTCTATACGTTACTGGGAAAGGAGGTAAAATCTCTAACCACAGTTATATACAATGCCTGTTTCTCCTTTCAGTTGTATAAGGCTTTATTTCATGTATTTTGAGGCTCTCTATTAGGTACTTACACATTAAGATTATTATGTCCTCTTGATATATTGGCTTCTTTATCATTATATAATGTTTTTCTTTATTCCTGGTCATTATCTCTTTCTGAGTGTTCATCCAAATTTATATAGTCACTTTAACTGTTTTTTTATCCCATTCACATTCATTTTACTTTAATTCAGCATGGATTCAACAAATACTAGTTGATTGTGCACCAGACACCATTGTAGGCATGGGGATAAAATTAGTGAACAAAACAAAGACTTTTGGCCTTACAGAGCTTATGTCCTGTGGGGAGAGACAAACAATAAACAATCATCATAATAAATGAGCAAATAGTATGTTAGGTGGTGATTAGCTCTATAGAAAATAACAATAGAGTAGGGTAAATGCATTGAGAATATAGCTGCGGAGAGGGGGAGATGGTGGTTAGGTTTCCACTTTTTAACAAAGGGATGTCCAGAGTTGTCCTCACTGAGATGATATTTGGGAGAAGATTTCAAAGGAGTGAGATGGTTGGCCATGGGGATTTTCATGATGAGACTTCTAGGCAGGGGACACAATGAATTCAAAGGCCCTATGGCAGGAACCTGCAACTTTCTTTTGATTAGTGTTTGCATGCTGTATGTCTTACTGCATTCCTTGATTTCTAACATATGTCTATCTTTACCTGTAAAGCGTATTTATTTTAAAGAGTACATAGTTAAATCATGCTTATTAATTCAGTCTGACAATACCTACCTTTTATTTGGAGTATTTAAGACATCTCCATTTAATGCAATTATTAAGTGTTTGGGTTCAATCTGCCATCTTGCTACCTGTTATATTTCTTACAGCTGTTCTTTATTCCCTTTCTATTTTTTTCATGCATTCCTTTGAGTTAATTTACTATTTGTCATGTCTCCTTTTTACCTTCATTATTGGTTCATTAGTAATTCCTCTTTGTTTTATAGTTTAGTGATTAAAGTTTGAAATGTGCATCTTTATCTTATATTCTATCATCTAATAATAGTATATAACAACTCTTATAATGTGAGAACTTACATGAAGATATTTCCATTTCCTCTAATTCTTTGTGCTATTGTTGTCAGGCATTTTACTTTTGCAAATATTAAAAATGAAAGATTCTTTGTCATTATTTTAGTTTTAGACAATCAATCATTTATTAGAGATATGCTGTTGACCCAGCAACATTTATTGACAGGATCATCCTTAGCACCCCAGGAAATGCATAGGCATGGTGCTGCAGGAGCAGGCACAAAGCAGGAGGATCTATGTATTACAGATTCAGGTCGACCAGAGACCATCCACTTGCAGGAGAGACATTAAATGGCTTGGTTGACAGAATGATTTATTCGATAGCTATAAACCAGCCTCTATCCTCAGCTGTACTAATGTACGCATAATGGGACCATGAATTGAGTAGCCATAATGACAGAGATAGACTATGCATGAGCCCAGAGGTATGGGTTTCATCTTACCAAGACTGATCTAGCTATTATTGAACGTTTGGCCTGGTGGCCGCAGCAATAAACATTTAGCCCTCAATGTAGCTCCATCCCTTAAAGAGACCACCCATCTTCTTAGGGGCAAGATGATTACATCAGTCTCTCTACATCCTGAAAATAAGAATTTTCTTGATTAGAACTGTCTTGTACATTGGGTGTGGGTTCATTTTTCTTGTCCATATGTCTCACTGTCCTGAGGCTCACAGACTATTTATTTAACCACCACCATGGGATCATGCAATGACATTGTCTCAGACCAAATGGCCCACTTTATAGCACAGAGAACTACAATGGACACATAACCACAGGATCCACTGGTCATATTATATAACACATCATCCCAAAGCTGTTAGCCTGAATGTTGACAGATAATGTGCAACAAGTTTATGGTACTATCCATCATCAACAACTTAAACCAATGACTGTTGTATGGTAATTATTTTCCTCCCCAACAATTTTAGGTTCTACAGATCTAGAAGGCTTGTATCCCAGAGAAGGAATGATTTAACAGTAAGAATTCCATTAATACAGAGCTACAACTGCTGCATGGTCATATTGGGCTTCTCACACCGATAGACTAGGCAAAGAAATAAATTACTCTACTGGTGGGGTAATATCCTAATCATCATGAAAAATGGGATTGCTCTACATAATATAGGAAGAGAGGAATGCATTTGGAGCCCAACAGATCTTGGGGCCTCCATATCCAGGTTTGACTACAAAAAAGCAATTAGTATTACTGCACTCTGATAAAAGCACAGACCCAGGGTCTAAAGCCCCTCAAGGATAGGGGGATCATCTCACCAAACAAACCATCTAGACCATCAGAAGTGGTAATAGTGAGTAGAATCTAGAAGAGTTAGTAGAGGACTGTAAGTTATGATTTTCTGATCAACTACAACAGTGGGAGCTATGGCTCAGCCTACAAACTCCCGTATTTTAATGTTTTCCTTTTTCTTTTCCCAACATCTTTAAAAAGCTATAAAGGATATCCTAAAAAAGGATAGAGTGAAATGAATGTGATGTAAGTGGATCAGACTAGTGTAAGGAATGGACTCTATGGACATGTCCATACTCCACCCAGATGCCCATAATTCTCTTTTATTATTTATGGGACCCCCTCCCTGGCTTTGTTACTCTTTTGTTTCTAAGAACCCATTCTTGCAATTCTCTTGAGAAGACTACCTTCAGACTGCTGGATCCCCTTTGTCCCATAAGTGGAGAGCCAAAAGTGCCTGGGAGTTTATATCCCCAAAGCAGCCCTTAGCTAAAAACTGATTCATGTGGGACTTTGGAAGCCCACTTCCCTTTCCACAACTTGTAATAAACCCCATGGCATAATTTCCACTCCTGAGCATCCCTGCAAGGTTAAGCTGAAACTGGAACTTTGTCTGAAAGATGACCCTGCTTGATTTCTTTCCCTTCTGCTTTCTTCACATTTTTATTCCTGGGAACACTAAATCAGGGGTATCCTTAAGCCAGTTCATACCAGTAAACAGCAAGTCACATAAGCCAATTGTTAAATTTTCAGGAATTTTGTAGGCTGGTTTGGAAACACAAACATAATAAAATACCTAGAAAGCTACATATATGCCCAGAGCTGGACACATGCTCAGAAAAGAATGAGAAGACTCCAAGCTTTCAACTCTGGCTGACTGTCAGGTTCCATCAGGCAGGAAGTAAAGGCTGAGGTAGAATTGTAAATGGCCTGGCTTAGCATTGTGAAGAAGTGCCCTAATACAAAGATAATCTGCAAAGACCAAAATAGTAATGTTTTTCCTGATTTATTTGGTCCAGGGGTGGGTGGTGGTGGCTCCATGTTTTTAAGAAAATCTCTATAAATCACTAGTTCACCATTAAGAGACTTGAGTGACCACACATAGCAAATGATCCAGTATCAAAAAAACAGTTTAGAAAAGCCACTAAGCAATTACAACTCACAAGAAGCAGCAACAATAAAACCTGGGGGAGAGGGGAGGATCCAGTTTTCAGAGTCACCATATTATGACCCTCAAAATGTTCAGTCTTTAACAAAAAGGTACTATGCATGCAAAGAAATAAAGTGTGGCCCATTTAAAAGGAAAACTATTCTTAGAACTGTCCCTGACGAAAGCTGGATATTGGACTTACCAGATCAGACCTAAGGAGGTAGGGGACACCATAAAATGCTACAATATACACTTAAAGGGAGTCCCAGAAAAGGAGAGAGAGAAATATAAAGTATATTTGAAGAAATAATGGCCCCAAATTTCTCCAGTAGGATGAATGACATGAATCTACACATCCAGGAATCTCAATAACCTCTAAGCAAGATAAACTGAAAGAGATCCACACTGAGACACATTATAATCAAACTGTCAGAAATCAAAGACAGAGAATCTTGAAAGAAGTAAAATAGATAAAATTCACCATGTATAAGGGATCTTCAATACAATTAACAGCCAATTTCTCATCAAAAACCATGGAAGTCAGAAGGCAGTGCAATGACATATTAAAGTGATGAAAGAAAAAATGAAAAAACACCTTTCAGTGAATAATTGTACAGCAAAACCATTCTTCCAAAAAGAGGAAGATGTTAATAAATTTTCAGATAAACTAAAGCTGAAGGAGTTTATCACTTTTATAGATCTGCCCTACAAGAAATGCTAAAGGGAATCCTTTAAGCTAAAATGAAAGGACACTAGACAGTAACATGAAGCCATATGAAAAAATAAGAAAATAAAAAACACAGGTAAATGTAACTACATAGGTAAATGTAAAACCTAGCATTATATTTGACTTGTTACTCATTTTTATGCCTATATTATTCAAACTGAACATGTGTGAAACAATTATAAATCTATATTAGTGGGCACACAATATATAGCAGTGCAATTTGTAAAAAATAACAATATAAGGGGGGCAGAGTTGTATAAGTGTAGAGTTTTTGCATGTCCTTTAAGTTGGTATTCATTCAAACTAGATTGTTATAAATTTAAGATGTTAATTGTAATGCCCAGGGTAAAAACTTATGCAAATAAGTTTAAAGTGAAATTGTTTTAAAATATATTCCATGCAGGGACGCCTGGGTGGCTCAGTCGGTTAAGTGTCTGCCTTCAGGCTCAAATCATGATCTCAGGGTCCTGGGATCCAGCCCCACATTGGGGTCCCTGTTCAGCAAGAAGTCGGCTTCTCCCTCTCCCTCTACCCCTCTGCCCTACTCATGCACTCTCTCTCTCTCTCAAATAAATAAATAAAATCTTTGAAATATATACGTATATTCCATGCAAAGAGTAAATGAGAGCTGGGGTAGCTATATTAATATAAGACAAATAGACTTTGTAAAAAGTTATTACAAGAAACAAAGGATATGGATCTCCTGGTTGGTTTAGTCAGTTGAGCATCTGACTCTTGATTTTAGCTCAGGTCGTGAGATTGAGCCCCATGTGGGGCTCCTCGCTGAGGAGCTTAAGACTCTCTCTCTCCCTCTCCTTCATCACCTCCTCCTCACTTGCACATGCACACACTCTCGCTCTAAAAAATAAATAAAGTATCTAAAAAAAAAACAGAAACAGGGGCGCCTGGGTGGCTCAGTTGGTTAAGCGACTGCCTTCGGCTCAGGTCATGATCCTGGAGTCCCAGGATCGAGTCCCACATCGGGCTCCCTGCTCAGCAGGGAGTCTGCTTCTCCCTTTGACCCTCTTCCCTCTCGTGCTCTCTATCTCTCATTCTCTCTCTCTCAAATAAATAAAATCTTAAAAATAAAAAATAAAAAAATAAAAACAGAAACAAAGGACATTATTGACAAAAGGGTTATTCCATCAAGAATATATAACGATTATAAATATATTTGTATCTTTCTACAGAGCCTCCAAATATATATAGGAATATTGAGTCTTCCAATCCATGAATATAAAATATCTCTCCATTTGATTAGATATTGATTTCTTTCATCAGAGCTTTGTAGTTTTCCACATGTAGATCTCGCTTAGATTCATATAAGTATTTCAATTTTTGATGCTACTTTAAATAATTTTTTTAATTTTAAATTCCAATTGTTCATTACTGGCATAGAGGAAAGCAATTGACTTTAGTATATTAGCCTTGTTTCATGTGCCATACTTGCTTACTATTGCCAAGAGTTATTTTGTAGATTCCTTGGGATTTTCTACATAAACTATTAGGTCATCTATGAATAAAGATTGTATTTCATGGGGCAGAGCAGGATGGAGGAGGAGTAGGAGACCTGGATTTTGTCTGGTCTCAGGAATTCAGCTGGATAGGGATCAAACCATTCTGAACACCTACGAAATCAACAGGAGAGCGAAGAAGAGAGTAGCAACAACTCTCTGAACAGAGAAGCGACCACTTACTGGAAGGTAGGGCGTGCGGAGAAGTGAATCCGAGGCAATATTCGGGAGGAGAGACGGCGGGGGAGGGGGCCTCCGTCGGCCGCTTCTGGCAAGTGATAGAGCCGCAGAGCACAAAATCGGAACTTCTAGAAGTCGGCTCCGCTGAGGGACGTCGCTCCAGTGGCTAAGCGGGGGGTGGAACCCTCGCGGGACAGTGTGGTCTCAGGACCCTCGGGGTCACAGAAAGACCGGGGGAGCCTGAGTGCGGCAGAGCTCCCAGGTATCAGAGCGGGGAAGCCGGCTGCAGAGACGGAGCCGAGGCGCGGGCTCTCAGCTTGGGGTTGCCATAAACTGTGATCCGCGGCCCAGTCGGGCCACTGCTCCTCCAGCAGGGACCCAACAAGCGGCAGAGCCGGGGAGACTCCCCTTCCTCCCCCGGGAGGAGCGGCGCGGGAGGGCACCGCAGGGATCTGCTGGGTTTGGAGACTCCACAGGGGGTCGGGTGCCAGACATAGAAACACTTGGTCACAGGCCGGGTGAGCGTGGAGTGCGGCCGGAGACCGGGGAGACGGGAGTGACTGACCGCTTTTCTCTGGGGCTGCACTGAGGAGTGGGGCCCCGAGTTCGCGGCGCCTACGGGGCAGAGATTGGGAGGCCACCATTTTCACTGTCGTCCTCCAACGCTGTACAGAAAGCTTGCCAGGAACAAAAGATCCCGAGAGCAAACCCGAGCAGATTACTTAGCCCGGACCAACAAGGGCGGGGCAATTCCGCCTCCGGCAAAGACATTTGGGAACCACAGCAACAGATCTCCCCCAGAAGATCAGCACGAACAGCCAGCAAGCCAAGACCAAGTTTACCGATCAATGAGAATGGCAGAACTCCAGCGCTAGGGGTATACTGCACATAGAATTCGTGGCTTTTTTACCATGATTCATTAGTCTTTCAAAGTTAATTTTTTAAATTTTTCTTTTTCCCTTTTTCAACCAACATCTTATCAATCCCTTTTTTAAAAAAACATTCTTATTTTTCATTTTTAGAGTCATATTCTATCCCTTCATAGTAGTTACCCTTATTTTTGGCATATGTATATATAAGTTGTTCTCTCTTTAAAATTTTGAGATACAGTTTCTTCTAACAGATCAAAATATACCCTAAATCTCTAGTGTATGGCTTTGTTCTAGTCTCCTACTTGATCACATTCTCTCCCCTTTTTTTATTCTTTCTTATTTTTTTAAATCCTCTTCTTTCTTTTTTCAAACAACTTCTTATCTTACCAATTCCTTTTATAAAATTTTTTATAATTTTCATCTTTACATTCATATTCCATCCCTTCATTATATCAACCGTTATTTTGTACATATATAAGTCTTTCTTTCTTTAAAATTTTAGGAGGGACTTTCTTCTAACAGACCAAAATACACCCAAAATCTAGTGTGTGGCACTGATCTATGCACTATCCTGATCATATCTGATCATATTCTGTTTTATTTTTGTTTTGTTCTGTTTTTGTTTGTTTTTATCTTTTTCTTTTTCTTTTCTCTTTCTTTTTTCTTTCTTTCCCTTTCTTTTCCCCTGGTTTCAGGTCTTTTCAGATTTGTTTAGAGTATATTTTCTGGGGACATTGTTAACCTGTTAGCATTTTGTTCTCTCATTCATCTATTCTCCTCTGGACAAAATGACAAGACAGAAAAAATCACCTCAATAAAAAGAACAAGAGGTAATACCATCTGCCAGGGACCTACTCAATACAGACATTAGTACGATGTCAGACCTAGAGTTCAGAATCATGATTTTAAAGATACTAGCTGGGCTTGAAAAAAGTATGGAAGTTATTAGAGAAACCCTTTCTGGAGAAATAAAAGAACTAAAATCTAACCAAGTCGAAATCAAAAAGGCTACTAATGAGGTGCAATCAAAAATGGGGGCACTAAAGATACAAATGTAGGAACCCGAAGGGGTATGTGCACCACAATGTTTATAGTAGCAATGTCCACAATAGCCAAACTGTGGAAAGAGCCAAGATGTCCATCGACAGATGAATGGATAAAGAAGATGTGGTATATATACACAATGGAATATTATGCAGCCATCAAAAGGAATGAGATCTTGCCATTTGCAACGACGTGGATGGAACTGGAGGGTGTTATGCTGAGTGCAATAAGTCAATCAGAGAAAGACATGTATCATATGACCTCACTGATATGAGGACTTCTTAATCTCAGGAAACAAACTGAGGGTTGCTGGAGTGGTGGGGGGTGGGAGGGATGGGGTGGCTGGGTGATAGACATTGGGGAGGGTATGTGCTATGGTGAGCGCTGTGAATTGTACAAGACTGATGAATCACGGATCTGTACTTCTGAAACAAATAATGCAATATATGTTAAGAAAAAAAATTAAGAAGAAGATAGCAGGAGGGGAAGAATAAGGGGAGTAAGTCAGAGGGGGGGATGAACCATGAGAGACTGTGGGCTCTGAGAAACAAACTGAGGGTTCTAGAGGGGAAGGGGGTGGGGGGATGGGTTAGCCTGCAGATGGGTATTAAAGAGGGCACATTCTGCATGGAGCACTGGGTGTTATGCACAAACAGTGAATCATGGAACACTACATCAAAAACTAATGATGTAATGTATGGTGATTAACATAACAATAAAAAATTATTTAAAAAAAAGAAAATAGAAGGAGAGATAAAAAGCTTCCAGATCAAACAAAAACTAAAGGAATTTGCAAACACAAAACCAGCCCTCCAAGAAATATTGAAAGGGGTCCTCTAAGCAAAGAGAGAGCCTAAAAGCAGCATAGACCAGAAAGGAAGAGAGACAATATACAGTAACAGTCACCTTACAGGCAATACAATGGCACTAAATTCATATCTTTCAACAGTTACCCTGAATGTAAATGGGCTAAATGCCCCAATCAAAAGACACAGGCTCTCAGATTGGATTAAAAAACAAGACCCATCGATATGCTGTCTGCAAGAGACTCATTTTAGTCCCAAAGACACCCCCACATTGAACGTGAGGGGGTGGAAAACTATTTACCAGGCTAATGGACACCAAAAGAAAGCCGGGGTGGCAATCCTTATGTCAGACAAATTAGATTTTTTTTTAAAGATTTTATTTATTTATTGGAGAGAGAGAATGAGAGAGAGAGAGAGAGAGAGCATGAGAGAGGGGAGGGTCAGAGGGAGAAGCAGAATCCCTGCTGAGCAGGGAGCCCGAAGCAGGACTCGATCCCAGGACTCCAGGATCATGACCTGAGCCGAAGGCAGTTGCTTAACCAACTGAGCCACCCAGGCACCCCATCAGACAAATTAGGTTTTAAACCAAAGCCTGTAATAAGAGATGAGGAAGGACACTATATCCTACTTAAAGGGTCTATCCAACAAGAAGATCTAACAATTGTAAATATCTATGCCCCGAACATGGGAGCAGCCAATTATATAAGGCAATTAATAACAAAAGCAAAGAAACACATTGACAACAATACAGTAATAGTGGGGGACTTTAACACCCCCCTGACTGAAATGGACAGATCATCTAAGCAAAAGATCAACAAAGGAAATAAAGACTTTAAATGATACACTGGACCAAATGGACTTCACAGACATATTCAGAACATTCCATCCCAAAGCAACGGAATACACATTCTTCTCTAGTGCCCATGGAACATTCTCCAGAATCGATCACATCCTAGGTCACAAATCAGGTCTCAACCGGTACCAAAAGATTGGGATTATTCCCTGCATATTTTCGACCACAATGCTTTGAAACTAGAACTCAATCACAAGAGGAAAGTCGGAAAGAACTCAAATACATGGAAGCTAAAGAGCATCCTACTAAAGAATGAATGGGTCAACCAGGAAATAGAAGAATTAAAAACATTCATGGAAACCAATGAAAATGAAAACACAACTGTTCAAAATCTTTGGGATGCAGCAAAGGCAGTGAATTGTGCAAGACTGTTGAATCACAGATCTGTACCTTTGAAACAAATAATGCAATATATGTTTAAAAAAAAGGTGATAGCAGAAGGGAAAGAATGAAGGGGGGGAAATCGGAGGGGGAGACGAACCATGAGAGACTATGGACTCTGAAAAACAAACTGAGGGTTCTAGAGGGGAGGGGGGTGGAGGGGTGGGTTAGCCTGGTGATGGGTATTAAAGAGGGCACGTTCTGCATGGAGCACTGGGTATTATGCACAAACAATGAATCATGGAACACTACATTAAAAACTAATGATGTAATGTATGGTGATTAACATAACAATAAAAAATAAAAAAAGATTTTATTTATTTATTTGAGAGACGGAGAAAGAGGGAGCGCAAGCAGGGGGGAGGGGCAGAGGGAGAGGGAGAAGCAGACTCCCCACTGAGCAGGGAACCTGACACAGGGCTCAATCCCAGGACACTGGGATCATGACCTGAACTTAGGGCAGACATCTAACTGACTGAGCCACCCAGGTGCCCCAACAGCATTATCTTGATTAAGGTTAGCATGGAATGTCTTTTTCCAACATTTTAACCTATTTTTGTCTTTATATGACTATACATACTTTAAAGTAAGTTTCTTATAAGAAGCATATTTGGGTCTTGCTTTATTTATCCAATCTGACAATTTCCGTTCTGTAATTGAGGTATTTACATATTTCACTTGTAATATAATTATTAATATGGTGGGCAGAAATCTACCACCTTGCTATTTGTTTTTTAATTGTCTTGGCTATGATTCATTTCCTTTTTCCTCTTTTCCTGCTTCCTTTTGGTTTAAATGAGTATTTTTTATGATTTGATTTTCTCTCCTTTTTTGGCTTTATTAGCTATAACTCTTTGTTTTGTTATTTTAGTGGTTGCTTTATGATTTATAGTATATCTATAGTATTTTTAATAAGCTTTTTTTTAAATAATAATCTCTACCCCCAACATGGGGCTCAAACTCATGACCCAGAGATCAAGAGTTGCATGCTCTACAGATGAGCCAGCCAAGGACCCCTATCATATACATTTTTATTTAATCACAGTCTCATGTCGAGTGATATTATATGCATTCATGTGTAATGTAAGAAACTAACAACAATATACTTCCATTTCCCCACTCTTAGCCTTTTTGGTGTGTTTATATACATTGCAAATCTACATATGTTATCAACTTCCCTACTACATTGTTTAAGCAGTCTACTACCTTTTAGAAAATGAAATTTTTTTAAAATCCTATGTATTTACACTTATATCTTAGTCAATTTAGGCTGATAGAACCCACTACCATAGACTGGATGACTTACAAACAATAGAAATGTATTTCTCACAGTCTGGAGGCTGGAAGTCTGAGATCAGGGTGCCAGCATGGTTGGGTTTTGGTAAGAACATTCTGCTGGGTTGCAGATAGCTGAATTCCCCTTTATCTTCACATGGCAGAAAAAGAGCAAGCTTGTCCTGGCCTATTACAAGGGCACTAATCCCATTGATAAGGGTTTCATCCTCATGACTTAATCACCACCCAAAGGTGCCACCTCCAAATATCATCACATTGGGATTAGATATCAATATATGAATTTTAGGGGGTACATATTCAATCCATATCATTCAGGCAACATTTCTGATTTTCTTTATTTTTATAGATTGACATTTCTTTTATATTTTTTCCCCTCTGCCTGAAGAATGTCCTTTAACATTCCCTATAGTACAGATATTCTTGTGAGGAAATTTTTCAGATTTTGTATTTCTGGAAAAATCTTTTTTTACATTTGATGCCTCCACTATATTTCTATTGGATAGTGCTGTGTTAGATATATGTCCCCTATCTTTTTATTTCCCTTGTTTTTCATCTTTTTTTTTTTCTTTTGGTCTCTCAATCTTGATATTTTTTACTGATCTGTTTTTCCATCTATCAATCATCTGTTCTGCTTTGTCTAATCTTCTATTAAACCCATAAGTTAAATTTTACTGTCAGATATAACATTTTTTTCAGTTCTAGACATTTACTTTAGATTCCTATTCTCTGATGAAATTTTCCAACTTTTCTTTGTTTTAAAGAGCATTTTAATCATAAGTTATTTAAAATCAATTATCTGGGCATGCCTGGGTGGCTCAGTCAGTTAAGTGTCTGACCCTTGATCGGCTCAGGTCATGATCTCAAGGTTCTGTGATCCAGCCCTATGTTGGGCTCTGTGTTCAGCATGGAGTCTGCTTAAGATTTCCGTCCTCTCCCTCTGCCCCTCCCCCTCTGCTCACATACTCTTGACCTCTCTAAAAAAAAAAAAATCAATTATCTGGAACTGCTTGGGTGTGTTTCTATGTTCTTTATAAAAAATATAATTTTGTATGTTTTTTGGTCATTTAGTTCTGTTTTAATTGTCCTAGTAATTTTTAATGGATACATGACACTGTAGATGACACAGTACAGAGGCTCTTGATGATGTCATTTCCCTCCACAGCAAGAGATAGATTTTCTTCCAGGGAGCATATAGGGACTGTGGATCACCATAATCTAGTTGCTGTTTAATCTTAGAGTTTTGGGGTTGGTATATTTCAGTTTTGAGATTATTCCTAAGCCATGGTTAATCTTCTAAAGTGTGGTGTTTATTCCAAGTCTGTGCTTTTATTCCTAGGTCATGGTCCTTTGGGAATCTCAACTGAAAGTCTAGGCTGTATGCTAAAGCTCCTCCAACTTGTTAGGAATTGAAATCCAACCATAGGCTCCCCAGCAACATGCAGCTGCTAAAATTTCTGCTGTTCTCTTTGGCTTCCCAGATGTTGCAGTTGGCTGGACTTTTGGACTCTTGCCCTGACACATTTAGCATAGGAATTAACCAAGGAATTCGATGGGAATTAGAGATTTGGGGGACTTCTCTGTACTTCCCTATTCTCTGGGATTTTGTCCCTCAAATCCCAACCAATGTGGCAGTGTGGCATTCTGCCAACTGTATCTTTACTCCAATAAGTGAACCACTTTCTGCTTGGCCTCAGTTTCCTCTACAGAAAATAGGAAAGTGTCTTCATGGAAAAAGCCAGGGTAAATGCGGAGCCTCCTGTGTGCTTCTCTCTTCTAAAGGATCACAGTCATCCAAGTCTCATCTCTGTTAGTTTCTTCAATGAGTTCCAAGGGTCATCTCATACGTAATTGTCAGTGGGAGGTTTAGTTTTATTCAATCTAATCCACCTGTCCCAGAACCAGAAATCTACAATGCTCATTATGTTTTACCTGGTGATTTGAAGTGTCTTATATTGGAAACTGTTTCTCTGAAATTCTAGTTTGCCATATTGCCTCCAAAAGACTTAAATTGTAATAAACCATGGTACCTTAAGAGATCCATTTATAAAAATTAATGTGCAATCCATCTTTTCTTCTTAAATTTCTAAGCTATATTTAATCTCCACTGCCAGGTATTTGATCCATTTAGGTGAATTCGAGTCACACATGTTTTCATTTAATAGCCTATAATTTTTAGGAAATCAGAACAAGGACAAAAGAGTGTCATGTAGCACAGTGAAACCTGAGATTAGAGTCAAACTGGACGGATGATGTGGCCATTTGCACTTTTTTAGCTAAAATTTCCTCATTTGTGAGGTGCTTGTTTGGCTTAGTTGGTAGAACGTGTGACTCTTGATCTCAGGGTCCTGCGTGCAAGTCCCACATTGAGGATAGACCTTACAGAAAAAAATAAAATAAGCAACACCTGGGTGGCCTCAGTCCATTAAGCATCCAACTCTTGGTTTCAGCCCAGGTCATGATCTCATGGTCCTGAGATCGAGCCCCATGTTGGGCTCTGTGCTCAGCATGGAGTGTGCTTGTCTTTCTCCCTCTGCTTCTCCCCCCACTCATGCTCTCTCTCTCTCTTTCTCTGTCCCTCTCTCTTAAATAAATAAATAAATAAATAAATAAATAAATAAAATCTTTTAAAAATAATAATAAATAAAATTTCCTCATTTGTAAAACTTCTATTTACCTTTCCTTAATTATAGTTTCCTCATTTGTAAAATGAAAATAACACTTAATCTCTTGATGTGTTCTTGTCATGGACAGGCACTAAGATGCTTACAGTAGCATTGTCCATTGGGGCACAAATGTTTAAAACAGAGTAAGGGCAAATTTTTTCATTTAAAAATTTTAAAACCCTTTCAGTAGGGTTCTGGCTGAATAAATTATGGTGTATCTACACCATGAACTAGTGTGCAGCCATTAAAAAGAGTAGTGAGGCCACTTGACTTCAGAGACTTATTCTGAGATATTAAATGAGAAAAGAAAGATGCAGACACGTGAATATAATTTTTAACTATGTAATTGTGTGTACACATATTGACACATATCTATATATTCCATTGAAGAAAACCACTGAAATGCATATATTATGTTAACATGGGCTTCTGGATAGGGGAAGGGGAATAGGGTTGACACAGAAGAAAGAGAAAAAGAGAAGAAAAGGAAAAATGGGCAAATAAAAGTTTATCTCAAGAAATGCATGTATGCAATGATCACTTTTATATATTTTTTTAAAATTTTATTCCTATTTGTTTATAGGAATAAGTTAATTTTTAAGTGCTGACTTTTCAACTTTAAAGTGTAAATTTAGTATAATGAATATAAGTTCTTTAATAAAACAGTTAAGTTATGAAAGGCAGTTAGAGTTGAAGGGGTAGATCATTAGCCTGAAGATCTTCCAAGTGCAAATTATCACATTTACTAACAAAACAATCTTGATGCTTGTGCCAAGATCTACTGCTAGGCCTAGTAGACATCCTAGCTTGACAGATTCTGGCTTTTATTTCTGGTATTTGTAATATTCATTTTAACGCTAAGGTCCTCCATACGCATTTTCATAATACAAAAGCTGATAATTCATGCCACGTATCCTCTATGAAATAAATTGAATGAATAATTGAAATTTATTCCTTGGTTCCAAATAAAAGGTTAGCAAACAAAACAAAACAAAACAAAAAAATACACAACTTTCCAAGAGTGAATGTTCAATGTGGGGACATAAGTATAAATTTAGTTGAATCACTAAATTGCACTTCCATGAAATTGTACTAACATGCCCTTACTTGCCTAGCTCTTCCTAGTTCTTTTCCCACCCTCGCGATGTTTTGCAAGTTTCAAATGTCATTCAGATGAATAATATTCACAAAAGAACATATCTGCCACTGAACTTTTGGAATTTCTAGATTGCCTAGTCAGTTCACGGTTTTGTGTAAAAGACCAGGTGTGAGCGGGGAATGATGTTCATGCCCTAGAGGTCAGGCTATCAGCCCTACGCCTGCAAGCCTTGAGGGAAGATACCACACAACTTATACACTTAACCCATACTACATTTATTTGTGCTATTTATAAATGTCAGTAGGGACCTAAGTCCATGCTGAAATTTGCTAAATGGCATTTGGCCTTTTGATCCAAAGTGAATTGCTAAAGATTTGGTATTATGTGCAAAAGGGCTAAAGATGTATGACGGAATAATATGTGACCTATTAAGGGAAACGATTAATCACAATTGTTAATAATTACCAAACACTTACTGTGCATTAGTTGCTCTTGGTGAAAAGTCTTGTGTATAAGAATGGACTTAATCCTCAAAGCCCTCCTAGGAAGTAGGAAGCATTATCCTTCTTATTTTACACGTGGGGAAACTGAGGCACTGGAAAAATTAGAGAAATTACCACTGATAGAATGCAGAACTAAGATTGAACAGAGTTATTTGAGATCCACATGACATCCTCTCAACCACTATCTTATGTCTGTTTAAACCTGGAGTGCCCAGAATGTGTGCTCTTCTCTTCTGTGCAGAAATTAGGCCCCTGTTTTCTTGCGCAGTGACCAGCACATGGAGAGTCTTGGCTTCTGTGGTAACAGGTCAAGAATTCAAGGATGAGATACAGATTTGAAGGTCCACCTGTTATGGTAGAACCGGGTTGTCATTGCCTGACTTTCATTCCTTCTTTATGTAAAGGGAGCTTGGGGTTGGTGGGGACGGGGGACAAACGATAGGATGGAAGGGGGATGTAGGGAGAGTAAGCTGTCCACTGAAATTTGCTCTCAACCCCCAGCAGCTCAGGGGCAAGAGAGAAATAAAGAAGAGCCCCTGGGAACTTACATGTGTTAACAGTGAGACAGACAGACACACTGCGTCCCAGACGGAATAGGAGAACTGAAGTCTCTGAGATACTAGGAGGACCCCTGGGAATATGGACAGCGAATGAAGTGGCAGGTGGGGCATAACATACAGGCAGCAACATGGATCCTAGAAGGCTCACCCTCAACACCTGATAGATCGCATTCAGATCTCTTGGCTCAGAATGTATTCCAAGAATATCTTTCCGTGAAACTTCCAGAGTGGCAGCGAGGAGCTAGCCTGCTTGTGGGACATGCCGGCAACAAGAACAAAGTGTTTCTCTTTTCCCTGCCCTGCTGCTGTGACTCCAACTAAGAGTCAGCAGGAGAAGAGAGGAAAAGCTTCTGATGAAATTTTGAACCCGACTGTGATTGATTTGATAATCCTGAATTAACTGCAAATCGCTACCTGTAATAGAGAATATTTGGAAGGTGACCAAAGAAGCTATCCAACTCACCACAGTGACTCCAAGTAACTCTATTCACAGTATCCCTCTTACAGTGTTAATATCTCTGGCTTCTCCCCCCCGCTTCCTACAGTAAGGCTCCTTAAGTATAGCTCCTATGTTCTTTTAACTCTTTGAAACAAACTGCTGAACTCAGATAATTTCAGCCATATTTACTACCGGATTAGGAAAGAGTTCAGTAAGGTCCCTTTCCAGCGCTACATTCTTGGAGTCTGAGAGATTTTTTAAAAACGCATGCGTGCATGTTTGTATGTGTATGTGGGAGTTGGGAGGGGTAATCTTAAAATCTATTGCTTTGACAACTTTCCTCTGACTATATGAATTATATGAAATATTTTTCAGCCTCAAAGCTAGGAAAAAATATTATCTAGAAACCGATAAACTTTCTCCTAATAGTCAATAGTTTATGTGAAATATTTGACATTAAATAATAAGAGGTCTTCAATCAACAAAAATGGGGAGGAATGTTCTAGAACTGCTGGACACTATCTCTTTTAGAGAATGTCTGTAACATATAATTACATTCTACAAGGTGCTGATAGTGTTTTGATTTGGATAGTTGATGGCTTAGGAAGGAGTCCACCAAACAATGCCACAGACTATAAACCACAGCTCCTAAAAACATTAGTTGTACTAAGGAGAACTAATAAACTGTTTTGCTCAATGATCCATCCCGTTTCATGCCAACTCGTTGATCTTTGTAATCAGATACCATTCAGGTTAGTCTGGCCTCAGCTGGAAGCTTAGGAGTAAATTAATATGTCATGGACTGAGTTCTTAACAGTGATGGACTTACTAATATAGACTTCAGCTAATATCTATTTTCTAAACAGTTTAGAGTGATGCTGAAATATATAGCAGCTTCCCCCAAAGGGAGGTGTTCTGATAATTCTGGAAACAATGTTAAGAACAACATGGAAGGGAATGAAGATGAAACTACTGGGGATTGGTGGGAAAAATATATACCCCCTATCAATTTAAAGGTTGATGCTTATAGGATGGAGAAGGGTCTGTTATAGATACTCTGCAGGGGGATTTTTAAAAATAAAGAGTAGACCGGAAACATGTATGCAAGTGAAAAGCACTATATCTAGGAAACTGTGTCGGGGTGGGGGGAAGGTCCTTATGGACATAGTCCGTTTCAAACCTTTTCCACTACGGACATTGGGTTCAAGAAGGTCAAGCATATAATAGTTCATCTCTTTCTATTTCCCTTAAAACAAAAAGTCAAGCAGGCTCTCAAATCATCTACAATGTCATCTATGTGGTTTATTGGTGTTATTGGAACAACGTAAACTGGAACATTGCACGTAGGAGCGATATATTATCAACAACATATCCATAACACCTAGGACTGCCTAAAACCATGAATGCATATTTCCCATTGTCCTATTTCCTCTTGTCTTGAAACTTCCTTGTTAAAAGTTCACTGAGACTGAGTGCATGGTTTTTCTGAGGCCAGTGGTTATTAAAATATGCAAAGTAAAAAGATAAGCACTAATCACTCCAACTAAGAACAAGATGGGGAGCATCCTGGGGAACAATTAGAAATGAGTTTGAAAAAGGGAAATATACGACGGTAGATGCCTTTTCCCCCCAAATAACACCTATTTATTTATTTATTTATTTATTTATTTTTAAATATTTTATTTATTTATTTGTCAAAGAGAGAGAGAGCACCAGCAGGGAGAGTGGCAGGCAGAGGGAGAAGTAGGGAGAGGGAGAAGCAGGCTCTCCACTGAGCAATGAGCCTGATGCGGGACTAGATCCCAGTGTCCTTGGATCACCACCGAGCTGGTGACTTAACTGATTGAGCCACCCAGGGGCTCCAAATTACACCTTTTGATTCAATCCAGTGCTTCGTAGAATGATGGACAATTTTGGACAACTGCACTGAAGCCTCTGTCTTTAAAAAAAAAAAAAAAACTTGTGTCATGTAGCTTGTCTTTAATGTGGAACAGGGCAAAATCGCTTCCTAGTCTAATTGCCCAATTACAATTTAGTGTAAGCCCCCAAATTTGACAAAGATCACCATTTTGCAGTATCACAGGTTACAGATTAGTTAACAGATGAGAAAAATGTCTTTCTCTGGAAAGGGAGGAGTGGTATATTCTCATTTCGTAACATATATTTCCTCAGAGAATTTGTAAGGACTATACTCAGCTTATGCATTAAATTCAGTTGGTAAAAATGCATCGATAGTTCATTACTATTGGCGAACTGAAGTGTAGGGACTTCAGCAAATTCTCCCAAACCGCTGCTTGCTGGATACTTTTCTCCCCTTCATCTTTTCAACTTCATCAAAAGTGATACATTATAAGCAGACATATTTATCTTCCAGCTAATCCCAAATGGTTGGAATAAAGAGCTTGACACCAATTTTAAGCTTTTCTTTTTTTCCTCCCCTAATCATTTATTGGGGAAGAAAAATAGCCCTACAAAAATGGATTTTTTACTGCATCCTCAATAAATCCTACATGCGTTTCTCTTATTTTCTGTCCCCTGCAAACATGCCTCTATCAAGATTAATACTAAATTCAGCCCAAGGCTGAGCAGCATATTTGAGCAATGACAAATTCCTCACATTTCCCCACAGATCTTTTACTCTTTCTCCTAAGCTGTGAATTTCAGGCTTGCCCTCGAAATAGACACAGTGGAAAAGCATTCCTATCACTGACTGTAAGTCATTATTTTTGAACCCTGACACATTGATACATCTCAGCTTTTTGATGTGTTATTTGATCTTTCAGCCTGCTAATTTTTGAACTTTCTAAAAATTTAGATCATTCATAGCTGAAGTCCAATCTTGTGTCTTAAGAGGAGAATAGAGAAGGATATAAATGTTTTAGGTCAGTTGTCCCCAGATTTTACATTTTTATCAGTAAAATATATTTTAAAAAAATTAGAAGATGAAAATGAGACGCAAACTCAAATGTGTCAAGCACAGACATGCACTCACATTAAAAAAAAAAGAAAAAACTCTACCAGCTACTATTTCTTTAATTTCAGGATAAAAATCTCAGGATGAAAAACAGTTTTTTAAAATGAATAGTTTGCTTTATGTGAATTGTCTTATTTTGTTGGAGATTTATCATGTATATACCACTGTCTGCAGCTTTGCTTTTGGGACAATGGCATCAGGCAAAAAAAAAAAAAAAAAAAAAATAGAAACTTCTGCCCACACAGTCCTAAAACGGGGATTGGCTGACCTGGCCTGTTATCCTAGCAATTATTTTTGATAAATAAATGACAATTCTATGGGATTGTCATTTGGGTCAGGAGAATCATTTTCCTTTCAGAAGCTCACGAGTTCATTTATATTGAAAGATCATCATAGAGATCAAATGAGATTGTGAGGCATGTAACGGATTGAAGGGACAGACTACGAGCCAGAAATTGGAGATGAAAACAGTTTTCAACTAAATTCTGATCATTGCCATCCAAGGTGCATAGAATTATTAAGGACATTTTAATTTATATGTATTTTACTAAGTTAATCATGAACCCGAAGCACTGAATCACAGAGAAGCCCATTATAAGAAACATTCTGCCTCATTCCAGGTACAAAAATCCCATTCACCTTTTGGGATTCACACTTTGCTTTTGAAAAGATAATTTTCCTCATTCTTGGCATCCTCACTATGACCTTGATTTTTTTTAAGATTTTATTTATTTGAGAGAGAGAGCATGAGCAGGGGTGAGGAGCAGAGGTAGAGGGAGAGGGTGAAGCAGACTCCTCACTTAGTGGGGAGCCCCATGCGGGGCTTGATCCCAGGACCCTGAGATGATGACCTGAGCTGAAAGCAGATGCTTAACCGACTTAGCCACCCAAGCACCCCTATGACCTTGATTTAGAAGGCTATTTTTAGGTGCTGAAAATTTCTTGGAGACTCTCTGTACTATTCTATACTTGGACTATTTGAGTGAGGCCAAAGGCTGCCCTAAGAAAGTAACCATAACAAGTTGATCACGTTGTATTCAAATTAAATGAATTCTGTGAACAGGTGTTAAACGTGAGTCACTGTGGGGGACACCTTCCCTTGTTTTTCATTCTTTCTCTTCTGTTGGAGAGAACAGTTTCCCTTGTTCTATGCCCTTTTATTTGAGAAACTGTCTCAAATTCTTCTCCACTCAGGGATTTGAGTTTTACTTTTGGGTTGCATTACCTGTGTCTCCGTCATGCCTCAGCATAAAGCCATGTGTGGTCCACTGAGTGGTCGGGCTAGCCCTGGGACACTCTCCCTAATTGTGCTAGTCTAGAAAGGCTACAACCCCACAGGTGCATAACTGGGCATCTAGGAAGTCAGAATTTAATCTCTGGGTTTTTTAGAACTAATTTTAATTAATTAGTTAGAATGCATGGGCCTCGTTGGACCTTCTAAACAATAACCAGATATTGTACATGTTAATTTATGTTGGGGATGGAGACGGATACCTCGAGTGACTCCGGATACTAAAAAGTTATGCAAGTGCATTAAGTGGTGGAAATGCCATGTAATACCACTGGAGGATGGGGGGGTCAGGGCGTATGCATGCCCGTTCCGTTTCTAAATGGAGTGTTTTAAATATTCCAACTGCTAATTTTTGATCCTGGTTAATTGTGATCTAACCCCCCCATACACACAGAGAGTCCCTAAATCCCCCCTTTTCCCATTGCACTTAACATTTTGTAATACACTATATGGTGTCTTTATTTTAGCTGTTTCTTCCTTGAGTCTCCTCTCACCCCTTAGCCATATAATTAAACTACATGAGGGAAGGGATTTTTGCTTGTTTTATTCACTTCTGAATCCCCATTGCCTATGTAAGTGCCAGACATGTAGCATGCATTCAAATATTTACAAATGGAGAGCTTAATTCTCTCACCCATCACTATACAGATAATCAGCTTTTAACGTGAGATTTTATGTTTGTGTTTTCAGCTTGCAGGGCACTTAGGATCTCATTGGAAAATGTTCAGGTGAGGACCAAGACAGGTATGGCCCATATCTGGAGGCGGAGTTCCATCCAGCAATGCTGTGATGCAAACAATAATTGTGTTCTTCCCAACTGAGATCTGTTCTCTTCACTGCATGTCAGGCAGACCATATGAACACCAATTAGAGTTTGCAATAGAAAGGAACACTTTTGTCATTCCTGAGCTAAGGCAACTTCAGTATTCCATATAAGTATACTATATTGCTGTATAACATATTTTAAATTAAGATATTTGGCATTCTAGATGTAACCCATGACGACCATAGTGGCCAATTCCCCAAAATGCTTGAGACTCACAAGTGTGTCCTGTTGACAAAAGACGGAAAACAAATGGAAAAACAGACTTGCAGAAACGGTAAAGTATTTCTCACCAATAGACTCGGTAAGCAGCCTTTGCTGGCTCAGGCACCAGCATCTAGAATATAATGATAAGTAGGCTCTACACATAGCAGGTCCCACAAACTATGGGTCTTTGGATTCACCTGTACCACATATATGTTAATTTGGCCAAAAAAATGTTGGCCTCATTACACTCATGTCAACATATCAAAAATTTACTGAATTCAAGTCAAAATCTGAGTTACTGGCAGCTCTTGGACAATTAGGAGGCCTGGCAATATTGGGCAGGCATTCCCACAATTCCATTAGTGATAAATCTTGGGCAATTCATCCTGGCCGCGCCACTATTGAACCTTTTTTTTTTTCCATTTTGTTCTCACACCAATATCGCCTGCTGCCTGGTCTATATTTTTAGAGTATGATGTTGGCTCTATTCTTAATTTCTGCTGAAGTTCCAATTACATGCTTATTAAATTACTTCGGTAGAACATGCGACTCTTGATCTCAGGGTTGTGAGTTCGAGCCCCATGCTGGGTGTAGAGATCACTTCAAAATAAAATCTTTAAAAAAAAAAAAGAACACTTATTTAAGGGGCGCCTGGGTGGCTCAGACGGTTAAGCACCTGCCTTCCGCTCAGGTCATGATCCCAGGGTCCTGGGATCGAGCCCCACATTGGGCTCCCTGCTCAGCAGGAAGCTTGCCTTTCCCTCTCCCCTCCCTGCTGCTTCCCCAGCTTGTACACACACTCTCTCTCTCTCTCTCTGTCAAAAATAAATAAAATCTTTTAAAAAAAATTATTTCTAAAGGGTAAGTCAGAGGCGCCTGGGTGGCTCAGTCAGTTAAGTGTCTGCCTTCAGCTCAGGTCATGATCCCAGGGTCCTGGGATCAAGCCCCCCGAGTGGGGCTCCCTGCTCAGTGGGGAGCCTGCTTCTCCTTCTCCCTCTGCCCAGCCCCCCTGCTTGTGCGCGTGCTCTCTCTCTCTCTCTCTCTCTCTCATGCGCACTCTCTCTCAAATAAATAAATAAAATCTTTTTTTAAAAAAGAGTAAATCAGGATGTGGTAAGGACAGAATGGTTGAACAAACTATTGATTTACAGCAGCATCATCCAGGCACCAACTCTATGGACCAGACGGTAGGGTCCCAGAGCCATGTGCCTCCTTCACTGAGAAATTGCTGCCACACCTCTGTGGGAAGGAGGGTATCTTGGCTTGGAATCTGTCGCTCTCCTTCTTTCGCTGTTTTGCTCTGATGATTCCTAATGTGGGCCCCACGTATTCCACGTCCCATGCTGCCTTCTTTGGAGTGCTCTTGCACTCAATCGGGACCGTTGACACTAAACTGTGGCAGAAAGATAGGGGTCTCTACAAATGCAACAGAAGTTGTATATATCAGCACAGAGGTCACTGCACTCCATTTCCACAGCTCTCACTGTCTGCGTTGAACTGCCCCTCATGCAGGAGCTTCTGTCTTCTAGAGTAGAAGTTGCAGGATGTGTGATGCAGGTACTTGTCACTCTGGAAAAGCATCTTTTCGCTTTGTGTTCTCCTGGCCTTGGATCTCTTTCTGTGCCACTCTGTGCTGCACCAAGGCATGGAAAAAGCAGTTTCCAGGCTGATGGCACTCCCCCTCCAAATACAAAAATCAAAGATTTTGATAATTTTTATCTCACAAGTAAATTTTTGTCTCCTTCATCCAGATCCCATAAGATTTTTTGTTTTGTTTTTTGTTTTTTTGTTTTTGTTTTTGTTTTCAGATCCCATAAGATTTGGCTGTTCACCTGTATCGGTCTGCTGTGGGTAGGCTGCGCTTAGTGATCTGAAAGAACATGGTGCCATGAGCCCATTTTTCTATGATCCACGTGGATGTATAAACACGGGCATCCCCAATGCGGTGGTGTGACCCACACATGCCTCATCTTTCAGAGACCTTCTGAACTCAGAAGGGAAAGAGATGATTGCTGGGTGGTATTGAACCAGCATGAGCAAAAGGAGAAACAAGCAGTTTTGTGTTTTTTTTAAAGATCTCATTTATTTGACAGAGAGAGACACAGCGAGAGAGGGAACACAGGCAGGGGGAGTGGGAGAGGGAGAAGCAGGCTTCCCGCGGAGCAGGGAGCCCGATGCGGGGCTCGATCCCAGGACCCTGGGATCATGACCTGAGCCGAAGGCAGACGTTTAACGACTGAGCCACCCAGGCGCCCCAAAACAAGCAGTTTAAAGTTTGGTATTGAGACCTAGAAAATCCAGACTAAAGGTAAGCCAAGGTTTGTCATCACAAGAAGGGGAGGACTACAAAGGCAGGAAACAGAACTCAAATGAATTTCAAAGGAGAGAAAGTCACCACTTAACCCAGGCAGATTTTTGACCCAGAGCCTTGCTGTGTAAGTGGAATTCTATTTCCCAGGGACCTTTGAAGCCAGGACTGCTGAGAACATTCACTTGCTTTTGCAATTGGAACATTAGAAGTTCACATCAAGATGGCAGGGACTCTTGTAACTTTCTGTAGAAATTTCTAAGACCCAGGGGATTCATAGCACAGCTAGAGCCTATGAAAACCCACTGAGCCTTTTCTTTTTCCTTCAGCTTAGTACTTGTGAACCCAAACAATCCAGATTTCAAAAAATATTCAAAATTGCCATTTCCTTTAGAACATATTCGGGACATAGGCTGAGGTCTTAGGAAATACAGAAATGAGTAAGCTCTCACTCGACATGTAAAAGATGTATCTTTTGTGTAAAGCTTTTATCGTTGGTTTGGGAAGAATGGGAAGATATGATAGAAATGAAATGGAATTGGACTCTGAGTAGTCAAAGTCACTAACACTTTGGGGGCCAAGGGAGGGGGGGTAAGAGCATGGTGCACTCTTTGCAAATAATTTAATATTTGCCCTGGTCATTGGGACATAACCCATTGCTTTTTAAAAGGACCACAGGGTTCCTTATCTCTCTGTCTTTGTACTTTGGTGGATCCCCATAAACAAATGTGTATTTATCTTGCAAGCCTCAGCACAAACTCAACTCCAACCCCCTCCTGACTTCTGACTGCTCACTACTGGGTTGAGCACACGTCTTCCCCAGTGCTTACACTCCTTCTCTGTTTGTCTCCTACCACATGTGCAAGGACAATGGCTCTGTCCACTCTCCATTGGCTGACTGGGTTTAGTCCCTGAAACACATGTTCAGTAGTGGTCTGTCCCATTAACGCATGACCCAGTGGCCTTCAATCAGAGAGGACTGACTTCAGCCTGGGCCTCAGCACTTACAAGTGTGTGACAGCGAATGTACAGAGGAAACCTCTGTTTCCTCTCACACAGAAGGAGAACACAAGATCCTTTGTGAGGACAAAATGGAATGACTTGTGCAAAGCACTCAGCCCAATTCATAAAAGTGGAGAGAAAATACAACAAACTTTCATGAATCTATCAACTAGCTTGGTTGAATTTAGATTATTTTCAAGATCTGTTTTAAAAATCTGTGGTTCCCAAACTGTGTGCCACAGGGAACTCATAGGAATGCTATTGTATGTTTTTAGTTTTCAAGGGACACACGGGGACATCGGACACCTCACAACAATTACTATCAAACTTTTTGGACTCTAAATACTTAATAAGGGGAAACTTTAGACGTTTCTTTCAGCTTGGGCAGCATTACAAAATAATGGAGATAATAAAGGTGCTATGCACCAAGAAAATTGGGAATCTCTGCTTCAGAAATTTTTTTTTAAATAAAACGTTACAATTATAGCTATAAACTCCATGGATCTGTACCTCTCTTCCCATTTAAAGGAAATACAATTCTGAGATTTGATAATTGACACTTTCTTTTTTTTAAAAGATTTTATTTATCCATTCGAGAGAGAGAGTGCAAGCACACACAAGCGGGGGGCGGGGCAGAGGGAGAGAGAGAAGCAGACTCCCCGCTGAGCAGAGAGCCCAACACAGGGCTCCATCAATCCCAGGATCCTGAGATCATTATTTGAACTGAAGGCAGACGCTTAACTGACTGAGCCACCCAGGTGCCCCTGATAACTGACATTTTTATTAATATTTTTATGTTTTCATTGCACATTTTCTTCCATGTGCATAAATCATATTATTTTTGTATGTTTGACGCTTGACATAAATAGTATCAGGTACATTATCTTTCCTGAACTTGCTTTTTTTCTACCATGCACTGATACACACTCTCTTAATTGGTAGTACTTTATAATAAATATGAATATCTGGTAGGGTGAGTCACTTACCTTGTTCTAATTCAGAATTATGTGGGGGTTTTTTGTTTGTTTATTTTCATGGGTTTTTTTTTTTTGCCTTATGCCTCCCATATACATTGTAGAATGAGCATTTTGAGTTCTACCAAAAACTGATGGGATTTTGATTAGAATTGCATGAAATTTATATACTAATTTGAAAATAATTGGCATCTTTATGAAAGCATGTCTTCCAATCCAAGACCTTGTTTAATTTCTTTACTCTGCATCGTTCAATAAAATCTATTTTCCCTCCATAGAAGCTAGCTCATCACTTTTTAGAGCTGTTTCTACCTTTTCCTATTGTACTGGACTCATCTTTGCCTTGTTCCTGACTTGCAAAATAATGGCTCTACATTTCACTATTAAACATAAAGTAGTTTGTAGTGTTGAATTAGATAATATTTATAAGTTAAGGTTTAGCTTTCTATGCTTCGTGTGTGCATATGTGTATATGCTCTTATCCTTTAAATTAGTGTGATGAATTGCATTTATAGTTTCTTCTCATCTTAAATCATCCATGAAGTCTCATGATAAATCAACCTTGATCATAATGGTTTTAAAAATAATAAAGTGGTAACTTGCTAATATTTATCCAGGATTTTTGAGTTTACATTCATGAGAGAGATTGCATAATACATTTTGGGCTGTTCTTTTTCAGTCTGGTGTCAAAGTCATTATTAACTTCAGAAAGTGAGTTAAGGAGGCTCACTTCATTTCTTCTACTTTCTGAAATATTATGTATAAGATGAGGATAATGTATTTCTTCATTTTTGTAAAAATTAGCTCCTAAAACATCTGACCCAGGAGTCAATTCAGGAAATAGACTTTCATTTACTGATTTAAAAAAAAAATATTGGAATGGTTAAACATCAATTCTGGTTTCTGGTTCTTCTTGAAATACAATTTTTGTTAAGTTACATGTGCAATTAGAAAATGAGATAAATATAATCAGAACTAAATAATTTCTAGAAAATGATCCATATATCTCAGTTTTTAATTAGTTGGTATAAATTCATTCATGATTTTCTCTTACCATTATCTACACTGTATCTCTAATCGTGACCCTTTTAGTTCCTAATATTTATTAATGCCTTTTCTTTCTTTTCTTGCTCAGCCACATCAGAATTTTCCATTTTATTGAAGCAAAGGGAGCATTTTCCTTTTTTTTTTGAGTGATTATCTTTGTGTTCTATTTTACTAACTTGTGCTTATGTATTTTTTCTTCCTTCTGACTTCTTCGGGTACCGTATCCTTATTAAGAATTTTCACGGAGGTGGACACTTAGCTCATTTAACCTTCTTTCCCAATATAAAGATTTAAGGCTCTAGCTTTAGGGACATTCCCACAACTTTCCCCAGGATCCTGAGATCATGACCTGAGCCAAAACCAAGAGTCGGAGGGTTAACCAACTGAACCACCCAGGAGCCCCCCCCCCGCCCACAAATTTTGATATGAGGTATTCTTCCTATTGTCCAATTCTCAAGAATTGCTTAATTTCCATGATGGATTCTTTGGCCCATGAGTTATTTAGATGTGTTTCATGTTCCCATGTGAATGGGTTCTTCTGGTTATTGTGCTACCATTCTCTAACTTAATTGTTATCAGACTTCCGGGTCTGTGTAATATTAAAGCTAAATTAACTGCTACAATGTGCTTTCTGGCCTAATACATGTGCTTAAAAGAAATGCTGCCTCTTTACAACTTATGTTATTTTTTCTACAATGGTTTGTGCATTCTCTTCTTATTGGTTTTAAGATCTCCTCATACAGTTTAGATATTAACACTCTGTGCTATCTGGGTTGCAAACATATTTTTCAAAACTTATAATTTTCTATTGACTTTACTGAAGTCATCTTTTGCCATGCTATTTATAGAGTGAAATTTGCTTATCTTTTTTTAAATGCTTTGTAGGATTCCGCATTGCCTAAGGACCCCACCACTTCAAATGCATATAGACTCCTATCTGTTCTTGTAGGGATTTTTATACATTTCTTTCAGAGAAAGATCCAGGGCTGAGGAATAAATTCATATAATTTTATTTATTAAAAGACCTTTTATGAAAAATGCAAACATAAACACAAAATTTGATACAAAAGTGAATATTTGTCCAAAGTGTGAAAAGAAATCACAACAGAAAAAAAATTTAATATGTTGACAAATATCTCAACTATCCCCCTAATCCAGAAAGATGGCATAATATTTTTTATGAAATGACCGCTTAATACATGTCTGTAGTAGTGTTTTTATTTTCCTACATTTTTTGGTTTCATATTCTTTGATCACCTCACTATATAATTGCAATTGTATATTTTCCATAGAGAAAACAACAAGAAAAGTTAGCCTTTCCTTTAGTAGAGCTGATCAAAAATTTTGTTCTTGATAATTGGGATGTATCACACATATGAATTCAGACACCAACACATTTATCGTAACACCGCTGCGTGATTGTACCTTTCAAATAGGAAATCTGAAAGACAACATTTCACTCAGTTCCCAGAAAGAAAGAAAAAATATATGATGCCTTTGTATTGGTATAACACTGCATTCTCAAGTTGATTCTTGAGAGGGGAGAACTTCCATTTTGACTAAATATCAATGAAAATTCCATCTTCTATCATCAATTGTATATATTTGATCATTGGAAGGCCTTTCTACACATTGCTTTCTGGCCCTGTACTTTCCAAACCTTGTTCTCCCCCACTACACCTGTTCTCCAGGTGCCAGGCGCTGTAGGACATGGTCATAATGTGGTGTGAGCTGAGGTCCTGTGTCTTGGTGAGAGAATGCTGAGTGGGTCGGTGTGATGGGTTAGAGAATGTTGAGTGGGTCAGTGCTAGCACTCTGGAGGCTGATCCTACACTGCAACGCTTATCCATAACAACCCAAAATGATCGCCAACCACAGGAATCTACCCCACCAGGCCAAAACTAAATGCATCCCTTATTCAATCTCCCCTCTGCCAGATCCCATAGGCCCTGTATTTTTTCCAGTGCCATCTGTTGAGAGAGATGTAGGAAGGGAAGAATGGAAAGTGGGATAATGACTCATCCCAGTTTGCCCGGGACTTGGCCGATTTTAGCACTGAAAGTCCCATGTCCCAGGATCTCTCAGTCCTGGGCCCACAAGGAAAGCCTATTGCTCTAGGGGAGAAGAGACAGCGGTCTTAGCTGTTGGTGCTTAAAATAATTTTGTTTTGGGGCACCTGGGTGGCTCAGTCCTTTGGGCATCTGCCTTTGGCTCAGGTCATGATCCCAGGGTCCTGGGATGGAGCCCCACCTCAGGTTGTCTGCTCAGTGGGGAGTCTGCTTGTCCCTCTCTTCTGCCTTCTACTCTCTCTCTCTGTCTCTGTCTGTCAGATAAGTAAATAAAATCTTAAAAATAAATAAAATAAATGAACTTTGTTTTGCAAATTTTTGAGAACTTTGACCCCATGGACATGGGGCTTGGCACTTCCTGGGGCGTCAGAAGCGACCCATGCTAATGAGAGGTTTTAGTTCAAGTCAGGGGCTAGAGATGAAGTTCTGGTAGCTTCCCAGTAAATTTGCTTAGTAGGTCATTTAAGTCTTTAATCTATCTTTAAGTCTTCGTCTGAAATTCATTGTCTACTTGTTTTCTTTATGTTTTCCCTAGTCTTTCTCCCTCTGGCTGTAGTGCTTCTCTAGTGCTTTTTTTTTTTTTTTTTTTTTTTTTACTTTTACTATGCCAGCGCTCTGTGACTCAGGTCCCACTTTTGGAGTCCCCATTAGTCAAAGAGGGGATGACGCAGTCTCCCCCTGGAGCTAGGGGAGTAGAAGCGGAGCGGTGTCCACCTCCTGCTGGGGCTCCCAGAGTGAGCTATGCCTCTGCTCCTGGAAGTCCCAGCCTTGGAAGCACAGAGCCACTGCCCCACTCAGCACGGCCAGGCATCTCCATATTGGGGAGCCCCGTGCATCTCCATATCTAGGAGCACCAGGCATCTCCGTATCTGGGAGCATCAAGCATCTCCATAACTGGGAACACCCGGCATCTCCTTATCTGGGAGCACCAGGCATCTCCATATCGGGGAGCACCGGGCATCTGTGTATCTGGGAGCATCGAGAATCTCCATATCTAGGAGCACCGGGCACCTGCACATCCGGGAGCATAGCCCCTCCGGTCCCCCATCCACGCTGTGTAAGCGGCCCCAGATCTCAGCACATCTTATTCCAAAGATCTGCCACTCTGCTCATCTTTACTACAGAAATCTCTGAGGCTCCTTTCCAGGATCTAACACAGTCCATGAAAAAGAAGGTCCAGAGCAATTTGGTTTGGGTCTGATTTTCTGCTGTAAGTCCGGTAAAAAGGCTCAGCTGTGCCTGTTGCCTTTTGCCCTGGGTGCATGTGTGTATGTGTGTCCACAGACATATATACATATGTGTGTATACATATACAGTTGGCCCTTGACTAACACAGGAGTTAGGGGCACTGACACCTGCACAGCCAAAAATCCCCGTATTGGGGCGCCTGGGAGGGAAGGGTAGAGTTGGTTGAGCAATGGACTCTTGGTTCTGCTCAGATCGTGAGCTCAGGGTCCTGGGATTGAGCCCCATGATGGGATCCATGGTCAGCGCAGAGTCTGCTTGGGATTCTTCCATCTCCCTCTGCCCCTCCCCCACCCCACACTATGTCTCTCTCTCTCTCTCTCTCTCTCTCTCAAATAAATAAATACATTTTAAAGAAAATCCTTGAATAACGTTTGACTCCCCAGAAACTTAACTGCAAATACCTTACTGTTGATCAGAAGACTTACCAATAGTATAAACAGTCGATTCAAGCATATTTTATATATACAGTATATAATATTACATATATTATATACTGTATTCTTACAATAAAATTAGCAAAAGAGAATGTTATTTCAAACTTATAAGGAAGGGAAAATGTATTTGTAGTATATTTACAGTCCTATACTTATCGAAAAAGATCCACATGTAAGTGGACCCTCACAATTCAAACCTGTGTTGTTCAAGGGCTAACTGTATATAAAACATTATGATACTATACAAACATACATAAAATACATGTGTACCCATCATTGGATCAATAAATGACATGATGCTGGACAACAGAAATCATTACCTAAATATATTTACATTATTTATGTATAGTTACCCTGCCTTCTTCAACAAAGAATTTGCATAGCTTGCCTTAATTTTAGCTCAGATTTAAGAAGATTCATCTATTCTTTTTAAAAAAGATTTTATTTATTTATTTGACAGAGAAAGAGGGAGATAGAGCACAAGCAGGGGGAGTGGCAGGCAGAGGGAGAGGGAGAAGGAGGCTCCCCACCGAGCAGGGAGCCCGATGCGGGGGCTGATCCCAGGACCCTGGGATCATGACCTGAGCTGAAGACAGTCGCTTAACTGACTGAACCACCCACATGTCCTGAAGATTCATCTATTCTAATGCAAACAAAAGGATATTTCTCAAACAAAAAGAAACAGTCATCTCCTGCTATTGTCTCTGACTAATTTCTGTTGGTTAAATGCCAGTGGGATAACTGTGGATGCACGAAGTGCTGTCGTCATTTCTAACATCTGCAATGTAGAGGGTGTGGGTCCCCTCAGAACAGCCTTCCGTTTTTTGGTGGAAGCATAGGATATTATAAGCCTCACTGGAGATACAGAGGCTGGAGATGTCTTTCACACTTGGCCATTCTCAAGAGAGGCTGAAAACGTAAACTCAAAAGCCAACTTGCAGTGGACACTATACCTGGGGATATGACCATCAATGGCCATCTGCCACATCCCAAGGGACAAGTCTGCTCAGAAAACCTCATTATGAGTCAGAATGTTCCAGGAGAGAGGGACCTGGGTGGCTCATTCGGTTAAGCCTACGACTCTTGGCTTCAGCTCATATCAGGATCTCAGTGTCGTGAGATCGAGCCCAGCCTCGGGCTCCATGCTCAGTGTGGAGTTTGCTTGGGATTCTCTCTCTCCCTCTGCCCCTCCCCCTCCTGCTCGCTGGCACGCACGCTCTTAAACAACTGAATGAATGAAAGAATGAATGAATGCAATCTTAAAAAAAAAAGAATGTTCCAGGAGAGGAACAAACATCAAATGATTGCTGGGGCATGTCAAACGGGAACGGAACAAGGGAAAGCATATGAACATTAGGTCATCCACATCCAGGTTCTAATTTTGGCTCCAATCCTCAGAGGTTGTGTGGCCTCCTGCAGGGACCGCTCCCTCTCTCTGGGCCTCTAATTCTTCTTCTCCATAGTAGGGATGACACTTGGGATTGTGCTAAAGAATATCTGCTCTAGCTTGCTCCAGTATTAACTCACTTCACCCTCAGAACCAACCTGCAAGGTTGGAACCATTGGCCTGGTTTCACCCATGAGCAGAAAGAGGCACAGAAGGTGGCATATCCAACGTCTTGATCCCGGTGAGAGGTAGCCCTGGAGTTCCATGTCAAGTCTCTGACCGCCAAGCCTCCTTCCAGCCCTTCCACGGCACTGTGGGCCTCTCCCCTGAAGCACATGGTAGTAGGAGGTCATCTATGCAATTTCATTCTGCACATGGACGCATTTTCGGCAGTGTAAGTATGTGACTTGCCCCTGTCGTAAACACCTCCAGCCACACTGCCCTGACCCACCTCCCTTCCCCCTTCTGATGACACGGCAGCCTTGGCCAGGGTAGTATATTGCATACATTTCCTGCTGTTTCTACGATTTCATTATCATAGCAGGTGGGACAATAGAGTTACGCAAGACCACAGAGAGCTATCAGATGTCCCCTCGAAAGCTCACCAAGTGCTTAATTAAAGTTTTTATAACTTTTTATATAGGCGAAGGAAACTTTTGGAGAGATGTAATTAAATCATTAACAAACATGCATAAAAGTAGGTGAAAAGAGACTCTAGTGTTCAATAAATAATTGTCACCATCTGTCCCCACTCACCAAACCATCCTTGTTTATTATGGAACTTTAGGAAGCCTTGAAACATGGGCCATTTTGGTCACCAAAATAGGCTGTTCCTAGAAAATATATGTTTTCATCTTTTTTAAGTATAAGAATTAAGATTTTGTGTCTTATTGGCAACACATGAGGTTTGTCATTGTCAAATCTGGGCTAGGATGTGAGCTTCCCTCCGTGAAGCCTGTCTCTAACCTTGGATCAGTGACTTCCCTTCTTTGGGGTCTAGTTTCTCATTTTTAAATGGGCCCAATGGTTTTCTCTCTACAGGCTGTTCTGGGGCATAAATAAATGAGCAGATGTTAACAGACTTAATATATGAGTAATATAAACACTTACTCTATCTGCAAAAATGCCTACTGGGAAGGTGGATATGGATGCAGGTGTGGTTTCTACTCGGGGTAGGGAATGTGGTGAGGCAGGGCACTCTTCAGGAAAAAACAAAACAAAACCCACAGGTGGATGTCACATCAACCTGGATTCAAACTTTATCACATACCTGCGAGATTCTTAATCCATCAGGGACCCCAAGGTATCAACTGAGCTTACAACCTATGTAGGAGAGCTGTGAAGATAAAATTGAACAATGGCTAGGAATAGGGACAGAGGGACAGTGGGAGGGGGGCTCGGGCAGGAGGAGGATTTCAAGATTCCCACCTAGGGGTTCCTGGGTGGCTCAGTCAGTTAAGTGTGTGGCTGTGTCTGGCTCTTGGTTTCAGCTCATGACCCTGGAATCAAGCCCCATGTAGGGCTCTGAGCTCAGCAGGGAGTCTACTTGAGGTTCTCTCCCTCTGGCTCTCTCCCTGCTTGTTCTTTCTTGTACTCTCTCTTTCTATCTCTCTAAAATAAACAAATAAATCTTAAAAAAAAAAATCTCCATTTCTTCCCCTTCAGCTCCTCCTCCCAACACAACCCCCAGAAATGCAATGGTTTTACCAAGAAAAGAGAGCACAGGGCGGGCACCATGAAAAGCTTTGATTTCTTCCCCTTTTATTGCTGCTTCCCTCTCCTCGGGACTTGTGTTAAGAACTTGGACTGTACAATTTCATATCATTTAAGAAAGAAAGGATATTAGGGGTTGAAGGGGCAGCCACTTGGCAAACATGAAAGCCTGCTCCAAGACATCTTTATAAACTCTATCCCCATCGGGGTGCTCCTCAGAGCTGCCTCCCTGCAGAGCTAACTGAGACTTCAAGACCCAGCTGCTTATGCCCTGCCCTTCAACATGGGGCTTTTTTTATCCTGTGATTGCGAGGGAGAGCTACAGACGGCATCCAGTGGGCAGCAATAGATAGCATTACCTGTTTCCATTGTCATTTTTCGGTTTCATTTAGGTTCGACTGCCTTAAGCACTGGAAAAGCTTTACTTAGAAGGCTGGGCTCTGCACTTCCAGGTTTATCAAAATAAAGCAGAAGTCAAGCTGTCTAGTTTTAAGGGCACAAAGGAAAACACAGTTTGGTGATGGGAGGTTTTGAATTATAGTGGGCAAAGATAGTGGCTTCTGCTTAAGACTTAATTACTGAGTGCTTTAATATGCTGGGTGGGAGCCATTCAAGGACTTTATATATAGTATCACTTAACTGACAAAACCATATAAGATACACAGGATGAAGAAATTGAGACTCAGATAATTAACTTGCCAAAAATCAAGTAACTAGTAAATAATGGAGATCCAGAATATAAGAAAGAAGGGGTATTAGAGATTCAAGGTGACAGTAGATCTTTCACGTTCCAAAAGTCATGCCTTGTCCATCAGGCTGTACCTCTGATGTATGCAAAATAAATATTGCCATATTTCTCCAAGTATAAGATGATATCAATTGTAAGATGCTCCTTTGTGTATCACGGTGGGGAAAACAGTCTCTGGATTAAACGGGCGATTAATTCCAAGACATGTTTGGACTTCAGAGATGTAAAAACAGAGAAGAAAAAAGTACCTTTTAATATTCATGAAGAATGATCCTTTAAAAGTTAGCCAGTCTGAAATGTAAGGAACAGAATAGTTAACTGCTGACCCAGCTTGAGGGCCACCTGATGGTAGCCCAGGCATATTCTGGTGACATCTTGCTTTCTCCAAAGCTCAGGATAAAATTCAGGCGGTGATTCAGGATTTTACCTGCAGGCGGCAGTGCAGGCCACCGGATATGGCCTTTGGCCTCCTCGGGCGGGGTTTCAGGGAAGGAGCAGAAGGGGGCAGGTGAGAAACATGTTTCCACAGCTTCCAATTTTTATTAACCCTTCTGTGCTGTTCCAACCTCGGGGTCTTTTCCGTTCCATTTTTCTCCTGTCTGGTCTCTTCTTTCTCCGCATTAACTCTTTTTCTACCCGTGTTTCCAAAGTCCAAAAGAGGTAGGCTTGCAATGAAAACGAATGCATCCTTCTCCCCCGCCCCCCCCCCCCCCCCCCGGGCCCCGTAAAATCAGATCAGAAATTTGGGAGTTAGCTAAGAGAAGGAAGCTGGTGTCTTAGTTTCCTGTTATTCTATGATGTTTGGGTGTCTTGATTGTATATGTCTGGGGAATATCCTAGATATAACCTCAAGATAGAGATTATTCCAGGGGCGCCCGGGTGGCTCAGTGGGTTTAAGCATCTGACTCTTGGTTTCGGCTCAGATCATGATCTCAGGGTCTGGGATCGAGCCCTGCATCCGAGCTTGTCCCTCTCCCTCCTCCTCCCCACGTGCTCTCTCTCTCAATCATAAATAAATAAATAAATAAATAAATAAATAAATAAATAAAGTAAAATCTTTAAAAAATGATAGAGATTTTTCTATCTAAAGAACATTTCTTGTCCACAATAGCCAAACTGTGGAAAGAGCCAAGATGTCCATCGACAGATGAATAGATAAAGAAGAAGTGGTATATATACACAATGGAATATTATGCAGCCATCAAAAGGAATGAGATCTTACCATTGGCAACAATGTGGATGGAACTGGAGGGTGTTATGCTGAGTGAAATAAGTCAATCAGAGAAAGACATGTATCATATGACCTCGCTGATATGAGGAATTCTTAATCTCAGGAAACAAACTGAGGGTTGCTGGAGTGGTGGGGGCTGGGAGGGACGGGGTGGCTGGGTGATAGACATTGGGGAGGGTATGTGCTATGGTGAGCGCTGTGAATTGTGCAAGACTGTTGAATCACAGATCTGTACCTCTGAAGCAAATAACGCAACATATGTTAAGAAAAAAGAAAAAGAAGAAGATAGCAGGAGGGGAAGAATGAAGGGGAGTAAATCGGAGGGGGAGATGAACCATGAGAGACGATGGACTCTGAAAAACAAACTGAGGGTTCTAGAGGGGAGAGGGGTGGGGGGATGGGTTAGTCTGGTGATGGGTATTAAAGAGGGCACATTCTCCGTGGAGCACTGGGTGTTATGCACAAACAATGAATCATGGAACACTACATCAAGAACTAATGATGTAATGTATGGTGATTAACATAACAATGAAAAAAATAAAAAAAAATAAAGAACATTTCCCAGGTAGGTCTTCCTGTCTCTCGATGTAGCTGGTGATCAAACCCAGCTGTATCACTCTCCGCCCAGAATCTTGAAACACTTCCCCTGATTCTAGACAACTTCTCCCACCTCCTTGCCTACCACCTGTACCAGGCTCCTGCTACCTGAGAACACCTGTGAACACATCCTGTGTCCACTCCCAGTTCCAGACCTCTCCCCAAGATCTTCTTCCCCTCAGTCTCTGCCCATAAAAAAGGCTCATTCTTCAAAACGAAGTTCAGAGTTCCTTAATGAAGTCTTTGCTCACTTAAACCTCATTGTCCTCCCCCATAGCTCTTTATTTTTTTAAAGATTTTATTTATTTATTTGACAGAGAGAGAAAGAACACAGGCAGAGGGAGAAGTCCCAACATGGGGCTTGATCCCAGGACCCCGGGATCGTGATGGGAGCCGAAGGCAGATGCTTAACCAACTGAGTCCCCCAGGTGCCCCCACTTACAGCTGTTAATAGCTCTCTGTAAATATGTTCATTGGTATGCCAGTCACCTCATTAGTTATCAAGGTGGAAATCTTTCTCTGTCCGTCTGATTTATATCCATGTCCCTAGCACCTCGCACAGAGCTCAGGTTATAGTAGATACTCAACTGGTATTTATTGAATGAATGAATAATTGAACGATTCTTTTCTAACATATACCAGAACGGACAGGGAAATTAGTTTTAGCTTTTGCACATTAAAAGCTTTTAAAACTCCTGACATCCAGACTCCACCCAGAACCCGTGAAATCAGAACTTCCCAACTGATGTTTGGGTTGAGCCCAGGCGTCGGTGTTTTGTAAAGCTTCCCAGGTGATCTCAAGGTACAGCCAAGGTTGAGAATCACCTCCATGGCAATGGTTCTCAAAGTGCGGTCCCAGGACCAGCATTAGAATATTACTATCATCTTATTTGAAATGAAAATTCCTAGGACCCACCCCAAACTGTAGAATCAGAAATGGCAGGGCTGGGGGGATGGAGGAAGTTGACAACAATCTGTGTTTTAACAAGGCCTCCCATGATCAAAAGTCAAGTTTGAGAAGCACTGTCTCAGAGGTTTACTTTATTTATTTTATTTTATTTTTTTTAAAGATTTTTATTTATTTATGGAGAGAGAGAGAGAATGGTAGAGAGAAAGCATGAGAGGGAAGAAGGTCAGAGGGAGAAGCAGACTCTCTGCTGAGCAGGGAGCCCGATGCGGGACTCGATCCTGGGACTCCAGGATCATGACCTGAGCCGAAGGCAGTCGCTTAACCGACTGAGCCACCCAGGCGCCCTCAGAGGTTTACTTTAAATAAGTCTATAGAGACTGTGTGTGAATGAATCCCTCCCACATTTTTCTTCTAATTTGATTCTGGCCCCTATTTCTTCCATATGGCTGTGCTTACAGACAAACAACAAGCCCCTTTTAGTTGAAGACTTATTTTTTCCAATCTAGTTTGGTCTTACGGTCGACATCAACTAATGGTAAAATAGCTTAAGAAGATATTTTATGTGGGTTTTTTTTTTTTCAATCCTTAAAAAAACCAGGGAAGTATTCTCGTGGCTATTTTTTCAAATCATGGAACAGAAATGAACAAAACCCAACATACATGGAATTTGTACCATATGCCAGGCATGATGCTGAAGTGCCCCATCATCTCACGATAAATCTAAGACATTCATCCCACAGAGGAGGAAAGAAAGGCTGGAGAAAAACAGGATGAGTCCATAGGGACACAGCAGAGATGTGAACCCAGCTCTGATCTACCATCTGGTTGTTCTCAGGATTTTCATGACCCCCATTTTGTTATTTTGCCCATAATCCCATAGTTTTCATGAGGAAAATCGGCTGCTCTCAAGAATCCCTGGCTAGCTCTCGAACAGAGGTGGTCACTATGAGCACACTAAGTACTCACGCTGTTTCCAGCTCATTTGCAGTAGAATACACTCAGGGCTTTCTTTTTCTCTAAGACTTTGGAAAGAGACATGGTTTCACAATGCATCCAGGGTTAAAAGGACAGTTTTCTTCTAAAATGGCTATTTCTCTGAAACTCATATGCTTTGTTCCAAATCTGAATTCTTGGATTCATTATTAACATGGCTCCTTTTTGAATCATGAACCTTAGTAAAGTTGTACAGGCTCTGTACTAGGCTCTGTGGGGGACCAGCAGTGAAAAAGACAGATCAACCCCACTTGCTCACCTTCAAGAAGAACTGTATATACAAAACTAACCAATGAAGACACTAAGTCTAGATGTTATGACTGTATTATCCAGGGCAATAAGGTAAGAAGAGGACCTCTATGAGTTAAATTATATAGTGTATTGTGTGTATGTCTTAAGAGGTCTTTTGAACAGAAAGATCTTTGAACCTATGCTTCTCTATTTTAGTTTTGTTGGAGAACTGGTATGGATGGTGTTTATTTTGGGAAATAGAGTAAATATTCCCAAGTTTGGAAGAGTCAGCCAATCAGAAGATGCAAACCCAACATTCCATTTCTAAAACAGGACACCTCAGTCATCAAACCTCTTTCTTTGGGGAATGGCCAGCAAGCATCTTCAGCAATTATACCAGTCAGAGGAGAAATTTCCGTAAGACTTCCGTGGGCCATAAAAATCTGATACCGTCAGCAAAGTGGAAGGCATTTCCAGAGAAGGTGGCTTCACATACAAAAGCAGCAGAACTGAGTACCACAAGCTCATGGCAAACCGCCAGGCCTGTTCCAGGACCCAGCCTGCTCAGTGATACTTATTCATCTGGGAGACTAATCCTAAATCTCAAATCCAAGCTGTGGGGCAAATAAGGCACCCGGGGGAGACTTTCTGTGCACCTGAGCATTCAAAGACACGCTCCACTTGCAAACATGTGAAAGAACCTGAAAAAGTAATCTTTTTTTAAGTCTTTAAAACATGAGAGAGCTTATCAAGACAGGGAGGAATTGCTAAGCCAATATGACAGAGAAACCACTTACATGGATAGGTACATAAACTGGGAAGAAAGGTTTGCCCTACGGGTATTTGTCAAGCCCAGAAATTTTTAGATTTCCTTCTGACAGCCTAGTGGAGCAAAGGGGATAGAAATGACAGGTTTGGCGAGGTCTTTTTTTTTTTTTTTACAGTAATGGAACTGATCTAAAATAAGGTCATTGTGATGGTTGTATAATTCTTTACATATGCTAAAAATTCGTGGACTTGTACACTTAAAATGGATGAATTGTATGGTATGTGAATTGTATCTCAATAACGGTTGAGGGGCAACTCAATTGCTGGGTTTTACACCAATAAGACACAGGTTGAGTTTCAGAGAAATTTTAGTACAACATGTGTACTCTCTATGCTTTTTTGCTCAATTTTTCTGTAAATCTAAAACTGCTCTTAAGAAATCATCTAATGAAAAGAAGAAAAGAAACAACTCTCTCTGAGGGCATTTTGACTGTCTCCTCCCTGCACCACCAGCCTGGTCAGAGCCTCTGTCGTCTCCTCCCATGGAGCCCCTGTGGTCTGAACGTTGGCAGCCCTCAGGACCCCCAGCTTGGCCTCAGCTGACATTTCTCTTGTTTCTCTCTCAGGTAAAGGGACTGAGGACAAGTTGCTCATGATGGAGCCCCAGGGGAGGGACAAGGAGGCTCTGAGCTGGGTCTGCCAGAGAGATGTCAGGAGAGTGAGATGTGGTTTAATGAAATAAAATGTGGTAAACAGAGCCGAAAGAAGGACCTGCCCCCTTCCCAGAGACCCACTTCTGATACTTTGTGGACCAGAGACCCTCCTGGGGGCCATCTTGGGGGTTGTGGGCTGAAGATGGAGAACCACATGGACCACGGTGGTCACCCCTAGAGCAGAGTTAATCCCTTCCAGGAACACTTGGATTGAACAAGGACATGCTGACTTCACAGAAAATTCGTGAAATTATAAGACTCTGCCAGTTCCAACTCCTTTCTCCTGACTTACTAAGATTGGAATCCAGGTGTCTTAGTTAATACCTTTGGGGAGACCCTTCCAGTCCTGGGCACCTGCCTGCACAGAGTGGCCTCACACAAAGAAGAGGGAGCCTCAGAGGAGACAGATCCCTGGGACCTTTGTGGGCAGTGCCAGGCTTCTCTGTAGCAGAAGGAAGCTTTAAATCAGGAAAATGAGCCTCACTCCAGGATGGGGCCCCTACCACTCTGCCCTGAGAGAAAGGGTCAAGGCCTGGCCTTACTTTGACCCCCTAGGTTTCCTATCAGGCCACGTGGGCCTCGAGTGGCTGAGAACCTGGCTACAATCAGTCCTTTCCACCTCCCCCTTCCCCATGCCTGTACAAGTGAGATCACTTTCTATTTCAGGGCAAAGGTAGGGGGAAACTGTCTTCTAGAAGCTGGCTGGCCTCCCCCTCCCCCACCCCAACTGATCTGCTCTGGTTGTCAGGCACCTGTTTACCTTAGAGACAGAGCACCCCTCCCCCTCCCCCCAGGGTTCTGAGCCGTCAGTTGAGACCCACAGAACACTGGCCTTTGGAGACAGAGTTGTGGAGCCCTAACACAGCCATGGAGGGCCTCCTGTCTGCCATCACATCCGCTTTCCAGCTGGTCCTAGGGCCCCTGTGGGGTGCCCTGCTGGTGATTTCTGAAAGCTGGGGACATGTTTCAGTTCTCCGTGAGTTTCTCTGGGAGATCCTGACACGTATTATAGTACTGGTTTTGGCAGAAATGACACGACACATTTTAAGACGTGTGAAGGCGCTAGGCAAAAGGTGTTTGGCCCACGCTAAAGTCTGGGGAAAAGGTAGTGAGAATATGGGACCAATGACACAAGCTGATGATGCCCTAGGGCTGCCCAGGGTGGAGGCCAGTCTTCCCACATTACAAACCTTGTGCTTCTCAGCAGTAAATGCAAACTACTGTAGGCTGTCACTTCAGAATACCAGTGACTTTCTGAAAATGGCGCAGAAGACCCAGCCTCCTAAACTTTCCCAAGTGACTGGTGACAGACCCATCTTAAGAGTCTCAGAGAAGAATGGAAAACAACTTTGGAAGAAAATAATGGATGATTTGAACAGAAACACTCACGTTCTAGAGAGTCCAGAACTGCTCGCCCAAGAAATCGCGAGATGGAAGCAGAGACTCCAGGAAACGGAACAGGAGAAAGAAAGGCTGGAGCAGTCAAACGCAGGAATGCAGCAGGCTCTGAAAGATAAAATCAGCCAATTAATACCACTGGGTGAAAACCTTCAGAAGGCCATCCCCTGGCGTAATCTCCCTGGAGATCACTTGGGTCATGTCAACAGGGAAGTCGAGCAAAAGAGGGAAGCAGAAAATGACAATCACCCCATCCATCCGGCAGAGAGTGATCTGAAGGGTGTCATTGATGATGCTGATTCCAATGTGTCCCTTCAAACTACTGAAGAGAAAAATGAGGAACTAGCCAGACAACTGCGGGAAGAAAAGCAAATCAATGAAGAGCTTATGGGACAAATAACAGATCTTCGAGCCAAGGAAGCCTCTTTGCAGAGTGAAAATTCACAGCTTCAAAGTGAGATTCAGCAGCTGAAACGGAAGCTTCAAATGCTGCCTAAATTATTTCAAGAATACATCAGGGAAGTTGAGAGAAAATCATTGGAGAATGAAGCGCAGTGCTCAAACCTTAAGAAGAGTCTTTCCCACACGTATAGAAACATCGAGTCCGCAACTCAGATTTGCAACTTATACAAGAAGATGGCCGAAGACCTGCGCAGAGAGTTGGAGGCGAACACCGGGCACTATCTAAAGGAGATCTTCTTCCATGCGAATAAAGCTCAGCAGAACCACATCGCAGCTGTGATGAACGAGCGAAAATTCCAGGAGCTAAGGAAAGAAAATGATCACATCAGGCAAATGTTGGCCAGAGCCAAGTTCAACTTCCCTCCTT